>NC_080792.1:4291290-4341290 GCF_028018385.1 Neofelis nebulosa | reverse complement strand
GATTTATATGGTGTTGATGCTTTGAAATTAAAATAATTTTTAATCCTTTACTTGGTCTAATGGTTTACCATTTTTTCTTACATTTCCAACTGAATTAAAATAGAGTGATGCAGTTAACATCAAATCATAATGATAATTTGTTAGTTAAAGGCTATTTCAGTCTATAAAACTTTGATTACTAGGAATTTAGCTGTGGTTTTATGAGTTTTCCCATATGATTGCCCACAAATTTTTATGTTGACTAAAATTGTAAATTGTTTAAACTGTTCAAACAAATTACTTAGCAATTAAACCTTCAGCAAAATTGTAATTCATTTTAAATTTAGCACAGAGGTTTGATGCTCTTTCTGAGGAGAACAACTGAACATAACAGTGAAATATGTAAATTCAGTATTTTGCATGAACTGTTTCCCATAGGACAAAACACTCCCAGCGCCGGGTATAGAAAAGCCCTCCGCTGATGTGAACTAATTTTGTAGTAAAGGACCACGCGGGAGAGTTCCTGCTTTTGAATTTTATCCAGGTTTCATTCTTTGAAGCACCAATGTTTAAATGTGTGTTTTATTCCCAATTTCTGGCACTTCACATTGCAATATTCAAACTCACGTGTAAGTAGCCCAAGTCATGTAGCATTGATTTATATTAGGTATCACCCGTTAAGTCGAGGATTGCAAAGCCAGGGGACGTGCAAAAGAGTAAGCTGCACTTCGTTACCAAAACTTGCATTGAAAAGGTTCACATGGGGCGTCTGGGTGGCTCAGCGGGTTGAACATGAACTCTTGGTATCCGCTCAGGTCATGATCTCACGGTTCGTGAATTCAAGCCCTGTGTCGGGCTCTGTGCGGACAGTGAGGAGCCTGCTTGCGATTCCCTCCCTCTCTCTGTCTCTCTCTCTCTCTCTCTCTCTCTCTCTCTCTCTCTCTCTCTCTGTCTCTCCCCCACCCCCCGCAACTTGTGCACACACACACATGCTTGCTTTCGCTCCCTCTCTCTCTCTCTCAAAATAAATAAAAGTAAATAAAAGGTTCAAATTCCTTTTCACTCAGCAGATAGAGAGAGTGACGGCGTTCTCATGTGAGGTATGCTTCAGCCTCTGTGCCAGGACTCAGGTTGTTTGGATTCTAGCGTGTAGTGTTTACCTGTTGACCAGGTTTTGTAGGCACAGGCCCGGGCGCCCTGCCCTGTGGCGCTGCAGTGGGATGGGCCTACAGGCAGGATGTACAAGATCACGCTAGTTTTAGGTGCACCTGTCACTTTGAGGTTCTTTCTTAGCGGTGCTGCCATTCTTAACAGAAATCTTAGTGTTGGATTTCTTTTCTCGTTTGTTGGCCAGTGTCTACCAATGCCACCGCGCTTTGGTTGCACTTCCATTTTGGCCCAGAATATCACAGTCTATCTTGATCACTCATTTCATTGGTTACTCAGGGCTTTCAATAACATTAGTAATAATTTTCTGTCATTAAGGAGAGTCAGAGGAGTAAGAGTCTTTCTCCACATTTTTAAAGTCATTAAATAAAAATATGCATGTGACATATCCTGAGCTCAAAGCACATTTAGTCAAAAGAGAGAATTGACCGCATTTCCTGAGCAAGTTCTGAATCCAGTCTGCTTTATGTTAAGACTTGGTCCTGATGCTACACTCCGTCTTTCGATCGTCATTGTGTGTTCCTGTGCTAATTTTGTTAAACTTTCTGGCGTATGACTAGACTGTATCCTATCACCGTTTTATGTCAGCTGCCATTTTCGTTATTCTCATGTTATTTACTTTCAGGTTTTTCCAATAAGCAAAAGTTTAGTCCCATAACTTTCTCATTCCCTAACTTTTCCAATTGTTAAGTTCATTTATCTTTTCCACTTGTTTTCTGGGACTTTTGTTTAATGGAAATGAACTCCTAACCTCTTGCTTCCTACAATTTATGTTTTCCTTACCATCGTAAGGCCTACTTATTTCATTTTTTCCGGAAGATGAGCAGTTCAAAAAGCACAATAGGAGTATACATTTTTGCTGTGGTGATAGGGAGAAGCCTAAAACCAGCCTTTATCATCTCTTGTTTGTAAGCATTCGACTCACAACATTTGACATCCTGAGATTTTTTGATCAGCAACTTTATTTTTTCTGTATAGAATGGAAGCCTGATGTCACGGTACATGGCCCTCTCATGAAGCTAGTTTTGGGTTGATTGCTAGACATCTTGGTTTCATTTGTCAATGACTTTGTTACTGATCAGACAACTTTCAGGTAGTATTTCAGTGTATTATTTCAGGAACAAAATAATTAGGACCATTATTTGTAACTCAGACATAGCTTGTTAATTTTCAAATTCATCATACCAAAATATGCGTGTGTGTGTTTTTGTTGTTTGCAATTCTGTTGATCTTTCAGAGAGTTTTCCTAAAAATTTAAAATGTCTATAGATACTTAGACATTTTATTAGGTCTTATTTGCCTTTGTTCTTTTATTAAAATAACTTAGAAATTATATAAGTAGTCCATATTCTTGATGATGTCCTGTAATAATTCCTGTTTGGAATAATAATGATAATTAGTGTTCTATGAATTTTGTCTTGATCATCAATTCTCCACTATTTTTTAATGGTTTTATCTTGAGTATAATACATGATCAGGTCGCTGCAAACTGTTTGCTTCGTCATAATATGTTCCCATTTTGTCATCAATGTCCTTACGTAGAAATCCAGATTTACTGTTTACATTGTGAATATATTTAGAGCATCACAAATGTGAGGCATGAAAATGATAATTTAATGGTGTCAGTGAAACTTTGAATAAAATAGAATGTTGGTTCACATCATTTTTTCAGAGCTTTAAGTTGTTAACTTGCATTTTTTAAGTATATTCAATTATGTCCTGAAAGTGAAAGGCAGCTGAATATATTATACCTGTAAGTACACACCTTTTGAAGCTGTAATTAAGATGCAATTTAGTATTTTGACCAAAATGTCATAACAGATAGCAGATGCACATGTATGTCTCTTAGTTTGCGTGTGATGTCAGTGATAGCTGCGCAGAAGAGGGGAACCCAGGACTCATTTGTGAGCGTCCCGTGAAACACGCTCTGTGGCAGCGGTGGAACACCGGTAACTTCTAGTTACCTCTTAAATTAATGCCACTCGTTGCGGCAATGAGAGAGTGAGTGTGTGAATTCTCTGTAGGAACAATAAACATTCCCAAAGTCTTCAAAGCGTACCGCCCCTTCAAAACCGTATATTCGCATCTGACCTTTCTTCCCTAAAAATACAGCCATTTCCTTTTTCTTTTTCATTTCACTTCACAATCTCTTCACGAGAGACAACATTTTACTTTGGAAAGAAGCTTTGAGATAAATGATTGTTAAAAATGCAGTCAGCATAAATAAGTACAAAAAACAGAATCATAAATCTCATCAAAGACCGTTGCTGATGTCTCTCAACGGTAACCTCTTACTTCTCGTGTGTATATATAAACGTACGTATAAAATTTTGTGTAAGTGGGAATCATACTGACCATAATGTTTTGCAACATGCTTGGCTCCCTCCATATGTCACAGAGATCATTGCATTTTATTTTTATAGATATAGATTTACATTGTAATTTAATGGATTTATATTCTGTTGTTTCTGTGTGTCATGATACCGCTATTTAATGAACATTTATATTTCTAAATTTTTACTGCGAAAACAGTGCTACGTGTAAATCTTTTCCAAATTATTGGATTGTTTTGTTTGTATGAACTTGAGAACGGGCACAAGGAACCGCTGAAGGCATTCCTGCCTTGTCACATCTGACCCATCCTCCCCTTCACACTCCCCCCAGCAAGCGTGATAGTTACTTGCCCGTGTGTCTTGGAAGGATTGAGAAGATTGTTATATTTATATTAAAATAAACCCGTATTTTATGTAGCCAAATACGAAAATGTGAGTTCAAAGCAACTTCTAATTTGCCCCGCATCAGATCAGTTCTAAAGTTCTTCTGTCACACATCCCCTCTTTCCTTGCATTCACAATACTTTGACAGAAAATATTGAAAAATATTCTGGATGTTTGAAATATCAATTAACGATCATCCAGTGGAAGAAGAGAGTAATAATATATGAACTTCAGATTTCATCTTTTTATGTCCACTGGTTTCGATGTGAACACATGTTATCAGACTCTTGATGTTCTAGAAGAGCTTTCAGAATTAAGGGTCTAATACATTGTCATACCAAGGTTAGTGGTAAATACGGTAGTCTGTGTTCTAACATAGGGCTAGCTGTCAGCCAACTGCCGGTAGAAGGTTTTGCTTTGCAACGTGTAGGAATTGTTAAGGAAGCTAATGGTATCATGCCGTATGTAATTCAGTAATGAAAAATAAGGAATGGAGGTGAGTATACATTTTTTAAAAATAAAATCGAGACTCTCTTGCTCTTAGTGGGAGATGGCTACGCGAGAGCGAGGCCCCACTTTGTCCCTGAAAAAGTCACGTGAAAGTACCGTTAACACTCAGTCCTCCAAACCCTGTATTCAAATACGTTACCCAGATCTTGAGCTAAGTGTGTGCGTGGAATCCCTCAGTGCTCCCTTGCTCTTGTGGAGCCGGTTTTTGGCTTTTTTAAATAAGCACCATGGCTGCCGTGGGTTGTTCCCACTGGCGGTTTTGCGCCTCGTGGGAATATACTCCTTTTCGTGTAGCCTGTGGCTCAGAAGTGTCCGCTGCCTGTCCAGTCCTCGGAGGGGAGGCGCGAACCCTCGACTCCTTGTAAAAGAAGACATGGCGGACACATCTAGCGGATGGCCGGGGGGCTTGTCTTTTTATAGACCCGAACACGGCAAAATTCATTTTGTTGAGGAAGGATGCGTAGGGTTTCCTTTTGGGGAGAAGAGTGTTTCCCTCATACATATTAACAGTTTTTAAATTGATTTCCTGAAATGTTTTATGTGGTTTCTTTTACATCTTACTAGATTTTTTCAGAAATTTTTAAAGGGCAGCGTTGAAGAAATGGGTCCGTCTTACCAGAAAGCGCATAAGCTCGTCGTGATTTCATACGAAAAAGAAAGTTCAGTGTTTCTACTTTCGTCATTTTTATGTGTTATAAGCACCAGGGATGCTGTGTTGTGTTTCCTTGCGCCTGGGTGTCAGCGGTGAATGACGGAGATAATGTGGTTTTTATCAATATTAATACTTACTGGGGCACCGTTTCAAAAAGGTCAGGAATGACGGAGCGAAAAATTTTCACGAGAATGCTTTATAACACGTCTTGAAAACATGAAGCAATTTAGCCCACTTGATTGTCCTTGGCTGCTGATCCCGAGCCCGGGCCCTTGCCAGGAATACGGAGCAGCCCGGCCCGCGTGAGCACCTCTTGTGCGACGGGGGCTACCAGCCGGGGCCTGGCCGGGGCCACGCTCGGCCGCGGTCACCCACGTTGCATTGCCTTTTGCCTTTCTCTTATGTGAGGGACACTTCCTTGCACACTTGAGTTATTTGTAAATCATCACACGTCTGTAGCCTGGTCTAGTGATTTTCTGGGAGGAACTGTTGTTTTAATAATTAGGCACTCAGTTTTTATCGAATTGCCATCGTCCGTGATTTAAAAAAAAACAAAAAACTCTTAACATTGTGGGGTTGGACATTTTTTTGCAGTCTGACTATCCAATCAGTTTTTCTGTGCATGCCATGTGACAAATGTGTGGCATTGCCAGGAAAGATCATATTAATTACTTTAATTAACACGTGACTTTAGAAGTCTCAGATTAATCAGCACGTGACTCGTGGTTATTTGTACCCTTGTGGGAATTTTTCGCCACCAAATGCAAATACGAGGCTAAAAATATTGCTTTGTTTGTACGTGGAGAGAATATTCATTGCAATAGTACTGTACATCTAAGAAAACAGAAAGTAATTAAAATGTTGATTACTATAGTAAATCTCTGCAGCGTCTGATTATTTGTATTTCAGATGTGCTCACATTTCTGAGAAGTTAGCTTTTACACAACAACCTACCATGATTATCTGATATCCTCCGGAAGGTTAGCTGAGTTGTTTCCTATATTACTTAGGAAAAAATTTCTTTTCACAATTGAAAATGTCAGCATCAATTTAAAGTAACACTAAGCATGTGCTTTGCTTTCTGAATATTATCCTCCAGCCACCCTGCCGAGGATCTGGCTGTGACAGTTTGATTAGACCATCAATCCTCACTGTTAACAGCACTTTTCCTGAACACCTGGGCTGCCGGGTCACATCTGAAGCCGGCTACCGTTGTTTCAGGGACCCAACGTGCGCTCGCCATAGCAATTTACATTATGCGCGCAAATTAAAAGTTACCTTATAACAACAGTTTACCTTAAAAAATGACCTCGTTTTCCCCCATGTTAAAGTTATGTTATGTTGTAGGAGGTGCATTTTTGTCTGATGAAAGAATCTTTTAGGGCACAGTCACCCGCCATGATGAAGGTGTGTTTCTTTTTTCTTTTTATTTGGCCTTACATCAGAATCTCTGTAATGAAAATAATCTGGTCCTTCATCTTCTTGCGCTATGTAGAAATCTGCTTTGATTGCATTTTTTAAATTTAATTACATTTTTAAACCAGATTTAAGCCTAAATAAATAATTGAATTTGTCATATATTGCCGAAAATCTTCCTGCTTTCTGCTCCTAAATTCTCCACTTGAACTGTCACGGCGTCTGATTTATACCGTCCTATTTATAGTTGTAGTGATAGAGATAAATACCTACTTAACATTTTCAATGCAAATTGTTTCAGTAGCACACTGCAGCATAAGCATGCTGTGAAATCTAGCATCATCGGAGTTTTTGATACCGTAATTATCTTTTGTTTTCCTCGCAACTTTTTATTGATATAATGAGGGAAGGAAAATATAAGAATTCATATCATTAAAACTTACGATACTTGGGAGTAGAGACCTGACTTCTGCTACTCAAGCGAAGTTTTCCTGTTCGGGTTTGGACGGCGTTAAGTGGGGAATAGACGCCCCGCGACAGAGCGAACGGCGGAGCCAACGTGGAGCCACACGTAAGTCGTGGCTCCTGTTTTTGCGGCACCTTATCATCGGTTTTCGGGTTTTCTTGCCTGCTCTCTTAAGGCCTGGTGAGCGTTGTGCGAATACCTCGAAGTGGTGTGCTTTTTTGGAGAGAAAATCTTTCACGTTTGGCAGAAGAGCACGTGGAATCACGTATGAAAAAAGACTTTCCTGTTTCTAATAGGGGATACTTTTTTTTTTGTTTTCTCTAGAGACGTGAACCTCTTGGAATCATTAACAGTGTTCACCCTGATTTGTAATGACCTATCCGCTCCTGTGTAGGAAAATGTTATTAAATAATACTAAATGTTCATAAGTAAGAGTCTCCTTTGTAGAGATCAAAGCCCAGCACGCGTGCAGTTCGAGTTTTCTCACGTTCTGGGGCAGTGAGGGAGCACGCTCCCCTGCGGCCGTCGGCACGCGCGTCCCATTTCAGCTGCGTCTCCTGCCCCGGTCTCCTCGCGTTTGCATTAGCGTGGCTCGCGTCCTCAGTAAAGTCTCGGTCCTACCCCAGAACGTCTGGAGTAACCGTCGTCGTAAGCTTGTGAAGCGTTTGACAGCGGCACAGGATCATAGGTTGGGAAGTTCATTTGACCGATAAGCCGTCGGCCTCGTTTTAATTCGGCCCCTTCCGTATCCGGCGGTGTGACCTTGCCCACGTTACTTTCCATCTCTGTCTCCTTCTGTGCACGGGTGGGATCCGCAGGGGCCGGAGCCGGGGTCGCAGCCCCCGAGACCCGCGTGTCGCGAAGCCGCTTTGTTTCCTCGGACTGACCTCCTTGGCTCTCTGAGTCTGGTCTCCTTGTCTGAAAACCCGATATGGTAAGACGTAGACGGTTTGGCGATCAAACGAGGTGGTAACTGAAAAGCCCTGTGAGGGAAGTAAAACAGCACATTGTGGTGAGGACAGTGCTGGCCGCAGCTTCTTATTCTCCAGCACCTGGATCTGAGTCCTGACACCGTCACTGTGTTACCTGATGCGACGTTGGCCAAGTTATTTGGCTTCCGAAGCTCAGGGCACTCAGCTGACGCTACGGGGAGCAACTCCTTCCTCTACACAGTCCTCCTGAGGAGGGAAGTGAACGAGGCCTGGTGCGTTCTCACCGCGGGGCGTCCGACCTCGAGGAGGCGTTCTGTCCCTGGGAGTCACCTCTGTCCCGAGTGCATTCGTTCAGTGGAAACTGACCGAGGCCCGGCCTCGCTTTCAGTTCTAGGAGTGGATTGGTGAGCAAGACACGGGCGCTGTATTTGTGGGGTGAACTTGTGGGGGAGGCATAAAATAAGTTGGGGAGCAAATGACTCATTTTGGAAAGCGGTGGGCACTGTGGAGGGAGTGATGTGAGGTGACAGGCAAGGAGGTGATGGGGGGCAGCGGTGAGTACTGTCGGGTAGGCCTTTCACGGAAGGCAACTCCAGAACATTCTGGAAAGACTTTTCGGAGGCATTTCAAGTAGAATCTTGAACGATGGGAAGGAACGTGTCCAGGAGCATTCCAGGTAGAGGGAATAGAGAGAGCTGACTCAGAAGTGAGAGGAAACGGGGGCCTTGGGTTTACCGAGCAGGGCCGCTGTGGCTGTGACAGGTGCACGGGGCACGAGGGCTCCCTGCAGGCCTGAGCGCAGCCCTGCCTTGCGGGGCTCTGGAGGTCGTGGTGAGGGGGTTTGTATTCCTTGTGCCAGCAGCACGTGGGAGAAGCACGCTGGTTGGGCTTCTGGGTAGTGCTCGAGGTCTCCCTGCATAATCTTTCAGAATTATCTGTCACCCTGTCCATTTTTAGACGGGACTTCAGCATTTTCATCTTCAGTATAAACAGTACAGGATGTAATTTCTAGTGAATAGTGTAAAGGTCGACATTGTAAAAGTATTTCATATCCCACTTTTGAATATGCATCCAGTAGAATGTTAATACTGTGGTGATTTCATACTAGCATCCATTTAAAAATTATGTGATTGAGTTCTCCTTTGACTGTCAGCTCATATTTGCTTTTCTTCTTGAACTCCTACATCTTCTACTTCCTCCACAGATTTTATTTTATGGTTCTTATAATGTGAAGATATATTAATCATCATCCTGTCATTTCTGTGTGTGTACGTGTGTACGTATACATACTTGCATATACAACCTTGAAGTAAGGTTTTTAGATTTTTAGTATCTTTGGCTATAATACTCTGGGTGTTAAAATCGGCTGGAAAGAATTATTATAAATAGCACTAATACACGGTTGATTTGAACAGCACAATTAATACAAGGTTGGTGATTATTACACATGGAAATGTAATGCCATGGGAATGCCTCTCATTGAGATGGAGAGAGTTTTTCAAATTTCAATTCATAGGCCCATTGATGAATAGTCTTAGTAGGGTGAGAAGTGGAAAGGAGGAGTGAACAAATGATATTGAGATTCTGTGGTTGTGGGGCTTAGAGAGGAAGCCTGTATTATATAAGTTTATATTATATCGTCATGGTAGGATTAATTACATTGTTTTAAAAGTTAATGTAATTTTAACAAGTACATGGTAGGAATGAATAATGAATTGATGATGTTCCTTCAAGTTTGAATAAATATTGAAGAAAATATATAGGTTAGATTTCTTTCAAGAAATGTTTCTTTTGCTGACGTAAAACTGTTCTCCTGGAAATTAATGTGGAATCTTTCACCTCTTCCTCTTCGAAATCACAAAAAATGTGTAGCAGAGATAGACTGAGGCATGTGTGAGTGGGCGTGTTCTTTTTCCTGACACATCACCTTGACTTTGTAGACAGGGTGTGTTTCACAGTGAATTACTTCCCGGGGTTCCTTCTTTCTTTTCTTTTTTTTTTAAAGCAAAAACTGTGGTAGTCCCATGCTTAGAGAGGGGGTGGGTCTTTGCCGCAAGCTTTTTGTCTGGGGAGATGGGGCTCCACCCTGTCCAGCCCTTGAATCCTGTTCTCTTTCTGCACTCCTCCCAGTCAGCCTGGTGTCCTTCAGGCTGGATGAGGTAGGATCTCTAAGCAAAAACCGGCGTCATGCTCACCATCCTATCTGTGCTGTCCCTGAATTTAGGACATCGGAATTCAGGCCGACTGCCCCGTGTCTAATGTCATGCTTCTCTTTTTATAGAAATATATACACAGAAGGGAAGACTGTATGCTCTGTCCCAGTCCCAGGCTTATGGTGCTTTGATTTTAGAATGGCTATTCCACAAACAGTAGTTTTTTTTAGTGCCCCAAGGCTTTTTGCCACTCGGGAGCACAGTACAGGATGAGCAAGGAGGAGGCCCTTGTTCTGGTGAGTGAGACAAAGGCAGGTGGAATAGGATGTGGTTAAGGCCAAGTGGCTTTAGGTGCTACCTCAAGAGCTTTCATAGGCATTCAGTAAAAGGAAAGAATAAATGAGCTAGGGATCAGAAATCGATCCTGTAAACCATCTGGGCCTAAATGTTCTCTTTTGAATGTCTTTGCATGCCCTCACAGTGTCTGGAGGTCAGTGGTCTGAGTCTAAAGGTCATGGCAGAGAGAATCGACTGCGGAAGGGAGGGCACGGAAAAGATCTCGTTCCAGTGAGAGACGATGGCGGTTTAGACCACGGTGCTAGCAGTGGTCAGGTTTGTGATAAACCGTGAGGGCAGAGCCAATGGCATTTGCTGGAGGATTGACTGTAAGATAGGTGTGAGAGAGAGGAATCGGGACTGGAATGGGCTGGGTCAGTGGTGGTGCCCTTAATTCGGATGGAGAAGACCTTGAGAAGAACATGTTTTGGGTTGTCTTTGGGACTAAGAGATGGGTGTGGAACACTATCAGACGTGCAAGTACGGATGTCGACTAGGAATTCCAGAAAAAAGGCAGAGGCCACATCTGAAGGTGTACCTTTAGGAGGCAGAGGCCTGCAGCTGCTGTCTGTGCCTGCTGTGGAAAGTGGGCACAGTCACCTACAGATTTGGAGATGACAGAGAGGGAGGGGGGCCCAGTCTTTGGCCATCCGATTGGAGGTCAGGTGGAGGGGAGGCCGCAGTGGAGGTCCAGAGTAGACTGCGGACATCGTAACTCAGTAACAAAACTCTTCCGGGAGGGACTTCGTGTTTGGGTACAGTGTTATTTGCAACATCAGGACAGGACGTTAGGTATCCATATTCTTCCTGAGTCTGTATCGGAGTTTGTTGAACCAGACGGTTTTTGAGAGATTGCATCGTTTCCCGAGGACTGATGTTCCATAATGTCAGCCCTGCCTGTCCAGATGACCCGTGAAGTTTGTTAATCAGGGCTCTGATGGTAATGGTGCTGTTAGAAGAACTCAGAAGTTCTTTTCCCGTGTCTGACTTCCGTATCGTCCAGACTCCACAGGTCATGCTGATGGGACAGGTTAATCAGTCCCAGCCCCAAATGCTTTTTTGCATGTGAATTATTAGAGTGTGAGTCAATCCTGAACCCCCTTCACCGTCACTCTTTTGTGTATTGTGAAGTATTCAGTTAAGGGGCAGGGTGGTCGTGGCGGTGTTGCATGATTTGAAGACGACTTCCCTTGGATGGTCTCTTCTGCGATCTGCCCAGTGGGAGAGCTGTTTTCAGTCTCTTCCTACCCACATGTTTTTATATGTTTATGGTTCTGAGGCAGGTTAAAATAAGGAAGGTTTTATTCCGTGATTTATTCTCTATTTTTGTATTTTTAAAGGGTGCTAATTTCGTGGTTGGTATTTTGCACGTCATAAGCTTTTATAGTTATTCATTTGTGAATATGAGAGTTTTTGTAGTTTTTTGGATACGGTTTTGTATAGTTTTTATCTTTTGTCATAGTTATTCTTTTTTTATATTTTGCTTCTTAAAAAATATTTATATTTTTCTATTAGTAATCATACCACTTGGTATACTGAGTTGTCTTCCTTGAATTCCTTAGGATTGTGCTCAGAAACCCATATGTGTGTTAAAGCTTAATCGCGTTATAATTATATCCTGCTCTTGGTCTTACACCGTTAGCAGATTGAGAAAGAAAGTAAACCGCGCGATTTGGTCAAATGGCACGTTTCCATCTCTCTCACTCATTGCACCAGGCAGGTGCGGTTCACGGTTTTCCTTTATACCAGTCGCTCTGACTTCGTTACGTCGCTTTCTTCTCTGTTCGCTGTACTTTTGAGGTTCCCTGATATTTGCTTATCTTTCTGTTAATTTTCTGTTACAAACCTTTCATCATTTCACGAATGTTCTTCTTTCCTTCCTTCCCTTCAAGTGAAGCAGCATAGCGGACCGTTAGCAAGCGGGGCCATCGTCTCAGACGTGCTGGGTCCGTGTCTTATTGCTGTCACTTACCAGTGGCGAGAGACCTTTGGCAGGGAGCTTAGGAGCTGATAATAATATTTGTTTCAGAAAGTGGTAAAATTTAAATAACGTGCCATAAATTTTCTAATACATATCAACTACTCAGTATATTCCCTATAAGACTCTCACAACTACTCAGTATATTCCCTGGGAGGTTTTCGTTAATCTGATTCAGACACACCGTTTTCCTCCAGTCCCCCTCGTGCCCTGAACAGCCAGAACTTGCTTTTCCCACGTTGCATTTTACTCTTCTAGACAAGCTGTTGTTGTCCTTTTGAAGACACTGTCTCTTCCCGCCACCCCCGGCTGTGTGTATGAGTTTCTTTTCGTCTTTGGTTTTCTGTACTTTGGTTATAATGTGACTTCATGTGTGTGACGTGTACGTGTGCGTATATATGTGTGCATGTGTGTGCTTGCCGTGTGTACTTGCACGCACACTTGTGTTTTCATTCTGTTTGGGGTTTGCTGAGTCTTGGAAGTTGGTGTCTTCCTCAGTTTTGGAACCCCTTGGCTGTGGACAGCGTGGATCCCTTGGCGCTGACCGTGTGGAGTCTGCTCGGGGTTCTCTCCCTCCCTCTCTCTCTGCCCTGCTCCCACTTGCACACGTGTGCACGTGCTCGCTCAAATAAAGAAATAAATAACTTAAAAAAAGAAAAAATTACCTAGCAAATTATATTTTTATTTTTTCAGTGGTTGGTATTAATTTTAAAAGATCCCAAATTTTGCTTATTTGAAGTGTTTTTAAGGATTGACTTGATTAAATGTAAGACTCTCAGTAAATTTGAAGTTAGTTCTGTTTGTTGAAGAGTAATAAATAAGATTTTGTCCTCTATCACATTTGCCAGGGTCCTGATTGTAACGTCCTGGATAATTACAAGTACAGAAGCAAACAAAGAGACAATATTTTTTACCATGAAGCTAGAGGACTAGGAAGTAAATTTGTAAAAATAGGACTGTTTTTATTATATCCTTTAAAAAAAAGATATGACCTGATTGCTTAAAGTTCTTGCTTATACCATTCAGTGAAACTTTTAATTTCATTCTTGCCTTTTTTGTTAGAGAGAGTCCAATAACCTAACAGTGGTTTATTCCCTGGCACTTTTTGTGCTTTTTTTCATTTAGATACTACTATCCACATATGCTTTGTTTTAGAATGTTTCCAGCCTTTACTTATGGAAATTTCCAGTGCACAGGCACCTGCAGGAGCACCACTGTGTTCACCTGGGTCCTGTGACCTTCACAGTCAGCTTCGGTATCATCTGTCTTAGCTTGCTTTCACCCGTGTTTTCCTTCCCTTCTTCCCTTCGCATCTCCACTAGGAAACCGGTTTTATTTTATTTGGGGGATTTATCCTTCTGTTTTAAACACAAAGCAAATATGGAACATAATGTATGTTAAGGCTTAAAACTGTAACTAAAAATTTTTGTCACAATTCTAATGAAACAGTTGTTGAATAACCTTCCTTTTCCGTGATTGATTTTCCCTTTATAGTAGATATTAGTGAGTAATTTGGGTAAGTTCAGCAATTAGTAGATACGGGGACCAAGGTTGGACCGGAGGCAGTCCCGGTCAGGAGCCTGCACAGCACTTCTCCCTGCTGCCTTGCAGCCTGGGCGCCGGACCCTTTCACGTATGTCACTAAGTCATTCACGATGCAACTTTGATATTTCAGGTCCTTTCGACTTCACTGTGTTCGTAGATGGTTTTGCTGAAGCATAGCTCTTTGATTATCTTCCTTTCTCTATAAACCAAACGGAGCAATGGTGTTCTGCCCCTCTGAGAAACATTTTGAAATTCTTTATATGTTGTTCCAAGCTCTGTGCAGTACGTATCCAAATATCGATTTACATTTACTTCTCTCACACAATTCCTTAGGATTTGGGGTATGAACACTTTTATGCTCATGGTTTTGCAAATTCTTGATTGAAAGCTGTAGAATGTACTGGAAGCCCTTGCACAAAAGGACATTCTTGGGTTTGTTGCTGCTCGACCTCTTTGTTGTTTGGTCCAGCCAATTAAACAAAATTCTTTGCTTCTAGGTAGTGATCATATTCTGGCATATTTATGGTTACTTGGGCTGATACTGAATTTGAGGTAGAAAATGGAATAGCTCACCTTTGGACTCAGTCCTCCAGCAGGTTCATTTTGTGAATAAGCTGAGTAGGATTTTCTCCACTCTCCTTAGAATAGTTGTTTGTTGGAGACTTACTTCTTTTATCCTGATAGCGAAGGTTTATTTCTGTCTTTTCTTACTGCTTTAAGCCTACCTAATCACAAACGCTTTTTTTGTCCAAATTACTTTCCTGATAATTCAAAATCCATCATGTTGCAAGAAGTGATGAGATCTTACTGTTTATACCAAATGCAAATACAGGGTACACAGACCTCTAAATGCTTTCTCTAGGTGATGCACTTGTAATAACATTAATAATGTTTCTTTAATGTTTTCCCAACTCAATATAAAAGTTATTTCTTCCTAAGATGACAAGTATATGATGGGGTGTTTAGACATAAAAAAGTGGAAACTGATTGTTGCCTTCTTCATAAAATGGAAACAGAATAGATAAAAATTTTTTTCCTTTAAATTCTGTGTCTGTGAACATATGAGTTTAAAAGCCTTTCTAAATGTTTGTGATTCTTAATCTTGACATTGTCCTTAATTTTCCATTTTTATCTTATTATAATGCCAGAATATTGTTGGCTTTTTGTTTGGTGGCTTTGATTTGTTTAAACCAGGAATTTGGTGGTGTAGAAGATGAAAAACATTTTATTTGTGTGTTTAACTCAGTAATGACATAATCAGGTGTGGCATATGTCATTTACGTTTGTGTCTCTAAAGCTCAGTATGCAGAGTGTTATTCTAATAAGGACATAATCTAACTGCTGAAAGTGTTGCGTATTTTAGCCTGCACGTATATTAATGGTTTTGACTTTTGATCAATACTCGTGTCAGTAAATAAGCCTATTATAAAATCGTGGATACAATTCAGGTATTAAATAAAAAGTAGGGAATCGCTTTCTATAGACCTTTGTCTTGTTATGTTGTTTACCTTTTCTCTGTTAAATTTACTAAGGACCTCATTGATTCTCTTCTGTGTTTGGTGCTAAAATCTCTCTCTGAATAAAATCGCATGGATGTTTTATGTTAATTATTCTTAGGCTGAGTTTTCATGGATCTGAAGGTTTAATATGCTCATTCTAGCAAATATCCTGCAGTCCGACTGTGGAGTTACTACCCTGTTAGCTGATACATCATCGCTACAATTGGTTGAAGAGTCTCCATTCGTGGAGATGAGTCCTGCTGTGCTTTTAGGAGAAGCATATCACAGGGAAACATCCCGTGTGTCGCTTGTCTTTCAGCAATTTGGGTTTCTGATTCTTTTTGACAAAGAGTTGCAGAGACGAAACCTGGCACCTTTCTATATTCTTCGTGTTTTTATAGCGTGTCTGAATGATGACGCAATGGAGACACACTGAAAGTTTCTTTATTCCTGGAGTTCCCATTACTTTGATGAAATTGATGTTCTTAATTCATTTTATAAATAGCACCTACAGTTCTTCCTACGTGGTTGGCACCTGTCCCCCCAAACCATGTCACTGATATTTAGTTAAGATGGAAGAAATATGTGGAAAAATTGGGGGGTATAAAGGAGTAATTTTTTACTATGCTGTTTTGGTTTATGAAATATAAAACAGAAAGTGCATCGTGCATTTTTGTACCTCGCTTATGGCATTAGCCATAAATTAGTGTTACGCCACTATTTAAAACATTTGTTTTAAAAACAAACATGTTTAAATAAATAAGAGAGAGAAATAAATAAGTAAATATTTAAGATCTGTGTATCTTCAAAATCCTGTGATGGTGGTTTTCGGCACATGGAGATTATTTAAAAAGTAAGAAAGTAAATTACTGTTGGGCAGGAATTACTGTAGATACGATGACTGTGAGGTATTTTTTACGGTGTACTTTTACGGACCATTTTTAAGCCACTGATAGATTCTAAAGCTTCTCTGAATTGTAGAGACATAGGGTTGTGGATTATCCATAGTCAGGTAGCCAATATCAATCTTTTTGTGTGTTTTAATTGGATAGTTTATGTATTGGCTCAGAATTTCATTCTTTTTTTTTCAGTATAGAAGGGAAGTGTGTAAGATGATAATTTATCAGCGTGCACATTTGTCAACCCAGTGTGGAAATGTGGGATGAGTCTCAGCCTCATTGTTCAAAGGGGGTTTGCATTTGGCCTCCCAGAGTTTGGTTAGTCAGACTGTGCCCACACTTCTTGTTCCCCCCCCCCCCAATGTTTATTTATTTATCTTTTGAGATGGGGAGGTGGGCAGAGGGAGAGGGAGAAATCCCTAATCTGTCCGTGCAGAGCCCAACAACGCAGGGTTCAAACTCAGGAACTGTGAGAGCATGATCTGAGCCGAAACCAAGAGTCAGACGCTTAACTGGCTGAGCCACCCGGGCACCCAGCGCCCATACCCCCTTTAAGAGTTTGTTGTAGGAAGATCACAGGTGCCGGAGCAGTACTTACCGCTCAAGAACGCGTTCCTTCTTCACAGTGCAATGCTGCGTTTGGACCCAGGCCTTGTATTTTGTGGGTCACGTAGTCCCACACTTGATTTATTAACATGAATTGTTCAGTTCTTGCCATGTAGATAAAGCAGTTAAAGTTTGTGTATTACATTTCATTGTTATTTTAATTTCTGCATCCCTCGTACATTATTTATTTCTTGTGTTGTACTTTATGTATGTATAAGATGCCCTTAGTATATTGTTTATCAATTTGAGTTTGCAATTTCACATGTGCATATAGAATAGCTGCTTGCGGATTTGTTTTTAGGTTATCAAAAGAAATGTTTTCATTGTAATACTTTCCTTGCCTTGACTAAAGTCAGCAAAACTCTTTTTACACACAGATGTATTCTAATTCAGCAGCTGCCTTCTTACACATTTTTAAAAACACATTTAAAATCAGAAATCCAAATGCAAAACTACAGCACAGAGGAATATCACATGTATTTATGGCCCTCTCTGGAGGACTGAGGAACAGATAACATTCATTCATATGTGGCTAGTTTCCGACCTTGACGGTCATTATTCAATGCGTTCCAATAATATAACTTTAAAGCATATTTTTCATCATATTTAGCTGGTTTATAGGCACTGAACAAGAAAAAACACTAAATGTGAATAAAGACTAAAGCATTTTGGCATGACTTGATAGATGATGAAGGAAATAATCTCTCTCTCCCTCCTGCCCTTCTGTATGGAGACATGTCACAGCTGGAAACACAGCTTGGTTGTGACATGCCTTTCACCTCCCTGAGAGGTGGTGCTGTGTGCCAACAAATTCTGAAGCCTCAACCGAGGTATTACAGCATCTTGGTCAGGTGTACAGGATTTTGAGCCTCTACAAACTTGATTATTAAAATAGTAGTGAGTCTCAGATGGAATGGGTCTGCTGGCAATAGCTGTAGATACTTGTTTGGGGGTAAAAAGTGCTCATACCGTGTGTTTGGTTTTCTTGTTTTGCCAGGGGTGACGCTCCATTATTCAAAAGTCCATTTTGCCCCTCCTCTACGTAATTTCCATGAACAAAAGTCTACTTCCAAGGAAGTGTTATTGTTCCTTCTAAGGGTCTTCTTATTTTTGAGATCTATCCTGGGGGGAGTGACAGGATCTTCCCACAGCCAGGATGTGGGATTTTAGCCATGTGGCCAAGAGGTGTTTGCTCTTAGGTGTTTCCCATGACGTGGAAGTGATACGAAATGCGGTTGCTTATAAGCATGCTCCTTTTCATTTCTGGCTCTTTCTGTCCATCTGTGTTAAGTGACAGTTGAAAAGACAGGGTTGTGTACCTTGTCTTTTGGCAAATTGGCATTCTTCTGTTGTTGGTTTTGCGTGTGTTGTTGTCAGATGCTTTTGTTACGTACCGCTGCCTGGGGAGCAGTCGAACAGCGTTTTGGACAGTGTAACCAGTGCATCTGGTGGCTTGGTTCCCCTGGTGTTGGCACACACGTTCTCATGAGACGAGATAAGGTGAGACTGTCATGAGGACCAGCTCAGTTATTCTGAAATGGAAGCTTCTCACTTTTTCTTAAGTCAGTGTTTTTAAGTTACTCACTACAATATCAGGTGTTAAAAATGCTTCCTTAAGTGTCTTTTTTGTATTGATGAATTTTCATTTTGAGAATTATCTCCATAGTGTGGAACTCTAAAGCTGTCACTTTTCTACAAATATCCCAAAACAAGAGAGCTTTTGAGTTGCCTGTTTTATAGTGAATTTCATGGGTTACGTAAAAGGATAAAATTCACGGTACTTGACATCAAGCAGCTACCAATGCGGTCTGCTTACCTTCTGAACTATTCCTGTCGTTGTTGTTACCTAGCTTGCATTCTGTAGGACAAGTGAGAGGAGAGCCCTGTTTTTGATGATGGAGTCATTCAGCAAACATTTATTCAGCAGATGTGTCGATACCTGCGAGGCGTTAGGGATGGAAGGATGAACGAAATCTGAGACACGGGACAAGTAGGTACCAGGAGGGCCACTCGTCACGTGTGGCGGTTGATCAGGTGATAGAGAGATGCACAGTGTGTTTCGGGAACAGAATTAACCTACCTTGATCTTGAAGGTAGCTCTCCTGATGAGTTGTTTGTTAAAGGGTCATGGATAAAATCCAGCAACATTTAAGTGATAACATTGGCAGAATTGGTTACAGAGTGAAAACGAGCCATGAGGCAGAGCAAAGAGTGAGGAATGACGTGTCCCTGGTTTCTGATTTCGTCAGGTGGGTGCACGCATAGGACTGAGTTGAGCAGTTTCTGTTTAACAAAACTTGTAGTTCAGTGGTTCAGGTAGGTACACAGTATAAGTTCTCGGAGAACATGTCTTTATAAAAACACTCCCGAGAGTTTAGAAGTAGAAGGCGTAACACAATTTGCTATCAGAAAAATCTTTACCCGGCCACACTCATTGGTTTCCTTTAAATTTGGGACCTCGGAGCACAAGTGGACCTTAGAGGGTCCTGCTGTCTTATCACATTCCTCTGGGTTACCCTCCTCCCCCCTGTCTCCTCAAACCACCAGTCATGACCCTCCTGGTTCACTGAGAAAGGGGAAGGTATTCGAGAGAGGGGTCACCTCTGTCCCCACACCAACCCTACCAGGCCCGTGCGCGGCTGGGCTGGTGGGCTCCGGGCTGAGGCAGCCTGGCATGTGTGCCCCGCATGAGCCCCATTTCTGTAGTTGTCCTCTCTCTCTGTGACATCCGTGGTTTTCTCTCTGCCTGATTGGATTATTCCCGCAAATGTGATCAAATCCTAATCTCTTCCATCCTGAAAACAGAAACGGACCCCCTTGACCCAGCATTCCTGTCCAGAGACCCCCTTGCCGTCATCTACAGCCCTGTGCGGCAGAGCTCCTCTGGAAAGTTGTCCGTGCCATAAGAGCTGCCCTCCTGTCTTCCCCGCACCCCTCCCGGGGGGGCTGGCTTCTTCCCTGACTCTCAAGCCTTGTCAAGGGCACAGGAGTTGCATGTTGCCAGCTTGAGGGGTCAGGTCCCAGCCCTCGTCATGACCTGTCAGAGCGGTGCCCGGGTCACCTCCGTCATTTGGCTTCTAGGACGTCACCTCGTGCCTCACTGGCCACTCCTGGTCCGCCCCCCCCGTGGCTCTCCTCCTCTTCTTGACTCCAGCTGTTGGGGAGCCCAGGGGCTTCGTCCCAGGCCTGCTCCTCCCGGTTTCCACATGGATGTCTATGTCTGTGTTCTTGTCTCTCAGTCTGCGTGTTTTTTGGGGGTTGGGCCAGGATGTCGACGCTCTCCGGCTCTGTAATCCCTGCCCTGCCCGCAGAAGAGCTACCGATGTGGAAGCAGGTGCTGGAACCGGTGCTGTCTTGGGAAGTCTCTGTTGAGAAACGTGTCATTTAGTTTTCAAGGCATCGAGAAGCTAGGCAGTATTTTTTAGTACGTTTTTGAGATGTGTTTAGATGGTTAAAAGGTAAAGCCTCTTTGAGTTTTTGTGCGGACAGAGCGTGGGTGTCCGCACGGGTGCCTGAGGAGTCAGTTGGCAGGAAGGCGCGCCTGGGCTGTGGCTCTGCGCACCGGCTGCGCGTGGCGGGTGGTCTCAGTCTCGTTCTCGTTCTGTGCCGGCCCCCCGTTGTTTTCGAGTGAGGGTCGGGACGTGCCGGCCAGTGTGTCGGCAGAGCCTGGTAGCCTCAGCTCACAGCCCGCTTTTCTGTCTCTCTCTTACGCGAATGTGTTTTCCAGAGCTGACACGTAAGAAATTTAGAACCGTTGAAATACTTAAGAAAACTAGAAACTGTTTAGGAGAAGTTACGTAATTGTCACAGGAACCCGGTGTGCAATGAGATGGGGACTGTAATTGGCACTAAATTTAGCACAAAGCTCCCTGTCAGCGAAAGCACACGTACAGACCTGCTCTGGTTACGGCATTTTCACTTTCTAATCTACGGCTACGTCTTACTCACCGGTAGAGACGGCGTTTTCTTATCATTTGATGCCAGAAGGAATTGGATATTTGGGTTTTTGATACTAGCTTGCTTTATCTTTGTACAACTTCTCAACACTTTCTTCGTTTGGCTCTTTTTGGAACGAAGGCAATAAAAATCGCGCTCGGCGAGGACTTTGCCTGGCTCTCCGTGCTGGCGTAAGCGTAGGCCTGTGACTTCTGGTGCGATGGCACTCTGGCAGATTCTTAGAAAACCTGCAGCAGAGAGAGCTTCCCGGGCCCTCGGACCACGTCCTGCCCGCTTCTCTGTGCTTCATTCCTCTTCCCGCGGGGCACCGTGTCGGGGCTGCAGCCGACGCCCCCCGCCAGGTCCAGCTCTCCGGCGGTGGGCTGGAGCGAGGCACGTGTGGTGGTGGCCCACGGAGCTCCCTTCTCGTGAGAAACCGGGGAGCGTGTTCTGAAAGTTAACGAACTTTCTCTATCGTTCTCTGCTCTGGGGAAAACCAGCCCCACGTCCGCTCCCGTGATGTTTCTGGGGTGAGGGTGGGGTCGGGTAGAGATGTTTACCGAGCGTTACGATTTCCCCTGGGACGACACGGGACCCAGAATCTCCGTGCCTGCTCGCACGTCTCATTTGCCCTTGTTAGCACGCGCGGTACCCGCTGCGCGCATGGAGTGCCCCGAGGCACAGGAGCCAGCCCGTGAGCACCCCTGCGGGCCGGGTGCTGGAGAGTCAGGACAGCAGCCAGTTCCACCTTCCTGCCTCCAGCAGGCGTCCCCTGTCTCCCTGCCGAGGCACAGGGCAGACGCCCCGTATTCTGAGTGACGTTTTCGTGGACGTTTTGTTTTGAAACAGTTTCAGATTTATAGAACAGTGTGGGCAGCATACAGAGAACTCCTGTGTGCTCCGGAGATCCTGTGCAGCTTTTCCCCTCTTCCAGTAATGCCCTTGTAGCAAAAGGAGCTCGTCCTCGGCGCCCGACAGGCACCACTCTACTTCCTGTCTGTCTCTTGGAAGTGGAGTGGCGCAGCATTTGCCCCTTCGTGACTGGCTTATTGCACTGGCACAATGTCCCCCGTTGCAGCGGGTGTCACAATGTCCTTTCTTTTCAAGTCTGAATAATAGTTCATTGTATCTACCACATTTTCCCATTCATTGACCTGTCAGTGGACACCTGGTTTGCTTCTGCCTTTTGTCCCTTATGAATATGTTGCTGCAAACATGGGTCTACACGTATCTGAGACCCTGCTTTCAGTTCCTTTGGGATTCACCCAGGAGTGGAGTTGCCGGATCCCACGGCAGTTTTGTGTCATTTATTGCAGGAAACCTCATACCGTTTTCCACAACGGCTGAGCCATTGTATGCTCCCAGCAGTTTCTCCGCATCCTTGCCGACACTGGAAATTTCTGTGCTTTTTTGGTTTTTGGTTTTGTTTCGTTTTGATCTATGGCTGTGAGGTGGGAGAGAGCCTGTTTTAGCGATAGTATCTTCGTTGGACTAGTACACCTCCTTGTTTTCCCCTGTTTATTAGTTTCTTACATCTAGGACTTAAAAGTTCATTTGGTGTTTTATGTTCATATTTTTCATAGTTGGCAAGGAGGATATTGATTTGAAGGCTTATAATTGATTTTTCCCCCCCTTTAAATGCTAGTTTGATGATTTCAGGAAATTTCCTTTTTGGAGTACCTGAATCATACCTTGAAAGGAAAAGAACAATTAAAACTGATTTCCTCCTTTTGACTTTGGTAGGACTTGTTAAATAAAATTGTCAAGCGGGAGTTCCTTTCAAGTTTTTTAGAAGCTTTGTGCCTTTGCCTTGAGTATTTAAGATATCACTAAAACTTCTTCAGTGTTCTTTAAGGTCTTTTAAATTCTGCCGACTCGAATGATGGATTTCTTCCTTCCGTGTGCACAATTGAGGTAGCTGCTTGATGGCATCTGATGACTTTGGATAAGATTTTCTTCTTTCTCTCACGGGGTGCCACGTACGTAGGAAGGGACGTCGAGGGCACGGGGAGATCTGGGGACTCGGGGTGGAATTCATGGATTCTGTCCCTCACGCACCCGTCCACTCCGTTAGGGCTGTGGCATCTCACTGCAGCCCCCTCTGCTGTGCTGACTTCCTTTTACTCCCATGTTCGTACTCAAACCTTTACCACAGTCTTCCAGGTTTCCAGATCTAGCTCTGTTTTTGTGCCTCCCCACCCCACCCTTACTGCCTCCTCTGTCGGAGAGAGACACAGACGGGGTCAGTCACTCATTTAGCACTTCCTTCGCTGTACATTCACCACGCGTATCCTCAGGTTACTTGTGGGGGAGACAGAAGATTAGACTGTGATTGTTGGACAAGGTGAAGCGTTTTGTGATGGAAGGATGCACAGGAGGCCACCTGAATTACTTGGGTTGGGACAGCCTCGTGGAAGAGGAAGTGATGCGTTTCACGGAGTCTGTGGCCCTACGGCTGGGCCAGTGCCTGGGGCTGTGTTCCTGACCGGGAGCATCTCAGCACAGTTGACCAGGCCAGCTGGGAATACGCTGGAGTCGGTGCCGGGTAATGCAGTCCCGAAAGGAAACCTCCTGTTTGAGCTTGTAGGAGGGTGACGTTAGGGTCCGCTTCTGGGACTAGAGACCACTCTTCCTCAAACAAGGAAGAAAGAAAGGAGGCAAGGGGGGAAGGGAGAGGAAGAAAAGAAAAGATACGCGAAAAGCCAAGCAGCAACGTAACCGCCGAAGGGTTTGTACATAAAAGGCACTCACAGGTGGGTAGCGTGAGTCAGCAGACCTGCTCCGCATGGCTCACAGACTCTGGCCACCGCCCCGCCATCCCAGCGTGCGCTCTGTCCTCAGAGACACCTGTGGGCTGGTGAACTCACTGGCCTTTAGCCATGACATCTTAGTTGCAGGCCAGAAGAGGTGGGAACAGAGGCAGACAAGATAGGGCCCCTCTGCCGAGCCCAGTCTCTGGAAAGAGCCTTCCAGAAGTCCTACAGGAGTGGTCTCCTTGCTGGGTCTCCCTCCCCTGCCCGTACGCTGCCTATGAGGAGTAGCAGTTTTGTGACCTGCTGTTACCAGGAAGGAAGGGCAGAACGGACATCGGAGTACTCACCGGGCAGTCCGTGCCGCAGAGTACGTTAAAGGATGTGGAATGGGCTGATTTGGTCAGGCTTTCTTCTTTAATGTCTCCTCTGGAAGCCTTCCGGTAGGGATTTTACTAGAAAGCAGGTGGATTGGAGGCATGGTTTCAAGATAACCCAGATGGGAGGTGATAAGAAACTTGTGCCTTGTCTCTCTGTCCTTCATGCTTGTGCCCGGCCGGCCGTCTTCTGCTCTTGCCTCCTGGTCCCAGTGCTTCGGGAGTTACCCCGCCACTGTGGTCTGTCTCCTGTCACTGCTGCTCTGCGGGCTCTGCCCCTTCGATATGCAGAGCTGGCTCAGATCTCTTCCCTCCAAACCTTGTGCCACCCACTTCTGTGCTTCGCTCTCTGACACTCTTTTTTGGGAGGACAGTGTCCTCCCATCTGGTTCCTCACCAGCGACCCACTGCTTGCCTCGTTGTAGCCCAGTCACAGCGCTCCGTGTTCCACGGAAACTAGATTTCCCTGGGTCACTGGTGACCCCTCACGCCGTGCGTGTAGCAGCTTCTGGTTTGCCCCGAACACCGCCCCGTGCATCGCCCTGCGCCCGGGGACCTCGCCTTTGCCCTGGCTTCTGCTTTCTCCTCACGGTTCTCTTGGGACTGCCTCTGACAAGCTCACAGCTACTCAGAGCGGAGACTTGCAAGGCACAGGTGTGCGGGAGACGTGGAAGCAGCTCTCTGGGCTTGATAGGTCTCAGGTGAGCACCTGGACAGTCCTCACGTGGAGACATGGTACTTGAACTCGAGTTCTGTAAGCCCCTTCCCTTCGGTTTCCTTGGACAACCGTGAGACGCGGGTGCACTTTCACCGGCTGCTTAGATGAAGAGAGCGAGGCTCAGAGACGTGAGCACCTTTCCCGGAGCCCGGGCTACTTGGTCAAGATGGGATATTTGAACCCTCATCTTTGTGATTGTAGCGTTCACGTCCTTTACGTTTCCAAGGTGGGGAAGACAGTCAGCTTTGATTTGAAAAAGATCAAGCTTGTGTTGATTTGTGTCTCTAGCTATAGGTGAGGGGAAAAAAAATAATCTCAGAGAGTATCTAAACCAGGAAGATACTGCCTGTGGGTGTAAAATAAGATTTTTATTCAAGTTGATTCCAAATATGATGAAATCGTTGACGTTGTAGTAGGAAGAAAAAAATCCCCAGGGAAACAGGGAAGCCTTTCAGAGTTTGCAGTTGATGTAGATTTCACTTAGGGTATTTCCTTCGGAAACTTCATTAACAATAACAGTACCAGAGTTGAGGAGATGGTCCTTTTCATTAACTTATGACTTGTTTTATATATACTTATACACGTTATATATCTTTATATTTAACGTATATATTTATATAACGCATATAAATATATACGTTAAATGGTTATGTATGTATATGCACACTTATTGTTATACGTTCATATAAGTTACACATGTAAATATGTATACACATATCTGTTATATATAAGGACAATATATTTTCCCCCAAACTATCCTGTGTAATATCTGAAAACTTGATGTTTTTGTTAACCAGCACTAGAAAAGGAATCATTGGGGTGGAGTGGAGAGAAAGTAAGAAAAGGTAATAAGGCAGGAGGAAGAGAGTTATTCTTCTAAACTTACAGCCTGGGGAACAAAAGAGCCTCAGGCCAACATTTCACAGCTTGTGTAAACTATATTTAATTTTCACGTAACACAACATACCATTCCAAAGCCCACCTCAGGGAACCTCGTGTTTTGCAGTGTTACTGGGGAAATCTGCCGCCCGGCGCCGAGGTCATGCTACCCTAGTGGCGGTCTGTGATCGTGGAGCACAAGCTTTCTGCATATTTCTGTTCCCTCAGGGCGGCTGGGGCATTTTGAAGTCAATATAAGCACGAGGAAGCTAACTAAATTTCATTCTAGGAGTTATCTTAAGATGCTTCCGGGAGTCAAATAGAACACCTCTGAATGGATGATGTAACGAGGAACCCAAACATGGTGCACGTTCTGTCCAGAAGGTGGGGCAGGTCCAGGGACTCAAGGGACCGTGTTTGCCTGTGTCGGTCCGCGTCCTGCCTCAGTAGCCACGTATAGGCTCTCCTGTGAGTGCTGGGGACACGCTTCCAAATAAGAGAGACCACGTTCCTATTCCCTAGAGAACCTAAATCCTAACCCTGGGGAAATAGCCTATAAACAAGGAAGTAAGATAAATGAAATGTAATTTTCCTTAACTTCACAGGGTAATGAAGGAGATTGGTACGGATGGTGGTGCTACCCTGGGGTGTCAAGGACAGCGCTGACCAGGGGACAGGGGCCTGCAGCCCTTGGGATGCCAGCTTTGTAGAGGGAGGAATGAGTACCCAGGCCTGGCCGGGACAAGCCGGGCAGAGTGCCGGGAGCAGACCTAGACTTGCCCGCTGTGGTGTCGTCTGCAGGGTTGAGGATGGCGGGAAAGGGGCTCTGAGAAAGTCTCGGGTCAGCTTTCTGTAGACCTGTGCATTGTGCCTGGAGTTGAACAGAAAGCCCTTGCAGAGGTTCAGGATCTCATTTCACCTTGAAAAGTCACTCAGTCGACCTGTGGGCAGAGAATGGGCAAGGACCATCACCATTGTGGTTGGAGATGGTGGTGACCTGTGCCAGATGGTGACCATGGGGATGGGGTGATGGGGATGGATTGGGGGACCTGATGATGAAGCCAGAAGGTGGCTTGCTGTATACTGGCTAGTGAGGCCATAGGGGAAGAGGGCCCAAGGACGATGTCTAGTTTGTGCCTTGAGCTGTTGGGTGCATGGTGGTCCGTCTGCTAAGGAAGGTGGGGGGCTTGGACAAGAGAGCATGTGAGGGATGTGGGGCAGCATAGTGTATTCCTTTCTGAGCACTTCACATGGAGATATCTTTCAGACATCCAAGTGGTGGATGTCACAAATGACCGTGTGGCTGCATATGTTCATCCTGAGTTTACCTGGATGAGGATCTTTAATTTCTCAGTATTTCTGAAAGTAATTTTTCCTAACACTCATACTCTTCGTTTTCTTGAAAAATCTAGCCTGAGTTCATCAAACATTAGCATGTGCACCTTTCTCTTTTGTTCAGTAGCAGTGGAGTGGAATACCGGATTAACCCTCATGGTGCCTATGGATCTCTTTAAGGCAGCATGTGAATTTAGATCCCTGACCCCTTGACAATATGGATAAAATTGTCTGAGCCGGTTTAGAAACTATTCTCTAGTTGTTTTTAGTTTCTGTTCCTGTGGGCCTTGCCATGGGTGTGATCCAGTTTGTTCGTTTCTGGGCTACTTTATGCCTGGATAAATGGAATGGTTTGGGTAGAAAGAAACCTCTTACTCTGTTTTTGTTTTTATTTTGTTTTCTTGGTACCTGTTCACACGTCTGAACACCAGTTGGGAGAGTTTTAGGATAGAGGTCCTTGAGAACCTCTATCAAAGCTATGCTGTCTAGTGTATTCTGTGTGTTGGCATTTCTATCTAGAAATGACCCTTGACTGCAGTAACAGTGTCACCTTCAGAAGGTTTTTGCTTTGTCTTTGTCTTATCAGGAAGATATGTTTCATATTTGCATAGAACAAAGAAATAAAGAATACTTCTGGACAAGACAGAGCCACTCAGATATAGTTGATGGTCTTGTACATCAACATAAAAGTGACACCATTCTTTCTCACAGGCCAGACTACAGGGGCAGGGTAACAGGGGCGTACGAATAAAAAACACTACTCAACTCTTTTCAGACGTTACGAATACTGAAAATAGGTGCTTAGCTTGCAGGGCTCACAACAAGTTCCCTTTTTACTGTGAGGCACCTTCTGGAGTTGACAGTTGACCAGTGTGACTTTGGCTTTGGCTGGTCTTAGGAATGAACATGGGTTTTTGCCTTTAAAAAAAAACAAACAAAAAAAACAACATTTGCTTCAGCTTTTCGATTCCTGACCATAACCCTGCCGGCTTAGGGGTGATGACTCCTGTCGATCTTTTCTTCTTCTTTTGTTAGTGCAGAAAAGACATGAATCACCCCTTCTGTAGACTGTGTTAGCCTGGCGGGGGGCCTCTTCTGGGAGCAGTCTTCAGCCCTTGCCCATTTGCACAGCCTCTGTGGGAGGCAGCTTAGGACTCCTTCTGGCTCACAGTCTCTTTCCTGATCTGGAAACAGCTACCAGAGCAAACCCTGACTGTTCAGAGCTCACCTTCGCAGCTCCGCGTCCCCTGCCTGCATCTGACCACGTGGTCACGGTGGGACCGGCACACTCGCCACCCCCACTTCCTCCCTGTTAAAGGGAAGGCAGTCCCTTCGCTAAGCATTGCCTGGGCCACCCTGTGACGCCGTGTCCAGCGTCAGCCACCTGTTGCAGCAAGATGTGTGGTGGGCTGAACTGGCCCCTGGCTCGTGTGGGTTTTACCCTTTAGACCGAAACGTGCGTGACTCGTCACAGTTCTGTGATGGCGTGGCAGGGACCGTGATACAGTAAAGACAGTGCCCATCCATGGTGGCGGAGTAGGGGACAGGACTGCCGCTCACAGCATTTGGATGACTTCATTTAAGTCTAGGATTTTATTTGTTCAGGATAAAGGAAGTGAATTCCTGGCAGAAGGAAAATTTTGAGTAAACCTGTCTGTATCTCGAACCAAGTGGTGTTTGAGTTTTGGAAAAGAGAGGAAAATGTGTCTGGAGATGGCCTGAGAGACATAGATTTTTAAGCAAGAGGAGGAACTTAGGAATTTATTCAACCAATATTCAGTTACTCTGCTGCTCAGCACGGTGCCAGTCCCATTAGGAAATAAAACTGTAGAGTGAGAATGACACAGGCCGCACCGTCAGGAAGCTGACATTCTGGGGAACAGGCGCTGTCTGCACAAAAATAACGACGTACTGGATGGGAGTTCAGATCACATCATGTTAGAGGAGTCTCGTCGCGGCTGAATTACAGCACGGTTTGTGCAAGAGCGGGGAAGGGGAGTTCTGGGCTCAGGCACCGGTGTGGGAAAACCTGGAGCAGAAAATTGGTGCGTGGTAACGTGGGCCTTTCTGGGATCTCAGTGGGACCCAGTAGTGCATTAGAGGTTGTTTCAGAAGTTTGAAATGGAGGGAAGCAAAGAGCGGCTTCAAAACTGGAGGGGATACATCCGTAGTCATGGGCACTTACCAGGAGGCTTTGAGTGTAGAAGTTTATGGACCGACAGCCTCCCGTGCTTCGGCATCTTTTCAGTTGGGACGCCCACCCTGCCTCTTGCCTTCCTTCCAGGGGACGGAACGGTGGCCCCTTATTTGCCAGCTTGAAGCCTCCCTCAGGACTCCCTTCTTTCTGTCCGCGTCACACTGGACTCCGCCACCACCTGCTGAGGTCTCGGTGTCGCCTGCGGGTCCTCCGGAGGCGGCTCCGCGGGTCCGTTGCGGGAGGGATCCCCGGTGCCCTGCTGGCCCTGCCCGGCTCACTGCTGCCCGCCTCCGGCCGCCGTGCGAGCTTCCACAGCCTCCCTGAGTGGTGGAAAACGGGCAGAGTTGTAGTGAAGATAAGTGTCCTCTCTCGAGAGTGTACGAGGGCCAGCCCGACCTTGCCAGGCGCTGTGACTTGTGCGGAGCTCGCAGGTGCCTATCTGCGCCCATTGGCTGCGACCCCTCTTTGCCCTCAGCTCTTCGTCCGGGATCCCAGGACCCTGTCGGGGGCCTCCGTTAAGAACTGTTTATTCCCTCACCTGGACTCCTTTTGGCTGTCACCCAGAATATTTTTCTGTTAGAACCTACAACTGACGAAAGACTTATAGATGCCAGTGGCTCCTCGTTCAGGCCACCGTTCTCCATCTAGAATCTCGCCAAGTCTCCCATTTCTGCAGTCCAGAATCCGCTTGTGTGAGTGAAAAGGACCCAGCCGTGTGAAGTCAGCTTTTTTTCTGACACTGACTCCTGAGCAGCTCACGAACCCATGCACCGTCCTTGTCACGGGTGCTTGTCCCTGTGTGCAGGTGGGAACTGTCTCTTCTGCCACCAGGTCACTGAGTTCTTCTGCTTGGAGGGTTCTTGTTTGTACCTGTGTTCCTGGTTTTCACCTTTAGATCAAGACTTGTCTCACTCAGCTGACCTCTCTTAGCGTTGTGTCGTTCGTCTTGACGCTCAGCACCTATACGACAGTCTTCCTTACTATGCACGATTTTAATAGACGCCCTCACCTGTCTGATCTGTGTCTCACTCCTGTCTCTTCCAACAGAGCACAGGGCGTGGTAACCGCGTGTATCTGGTCCCCTGACACCGCAGCGATGGCCTTTCTCTCTAGCCCTCCCCCTTTTACTCTCAAGACCCTTGACAGTGGTGCGAGTCGAAAGGTGCTCCTGGCCCCCACGTCAGAGTCGCTGGATGCCATCACTGAAGGCAGTGGATGACCCCTGTCTTCCCTGACTGCATCAGGTAGACCTCTCTGCCATGTCTGTTCTTGGCAAGTTTCCCAAGAGTTCTTAAGCAGAGTACAGCTTGAGAACTACTTTCTGCTTCTGGAGATCTGTGCCCTGACGTCTAGTAACAGTTACTGTTTGGCCTTGAAGTCCTGTGACCATTCGCAGCTCATCACTTAACCATCAAGGGGTCTTCTGTTCCGTAGTCACTTTTCCTGAAGTCGGCCGTGTCCTGCTGTTATTGTCTGACCACATTTGATGAATTCAGCCACACTGGATATTAATCCAAATATAACTATTTGGATTACACTATGTACATTTGCATATACACTCTGTCTAAATTCAGGAACAGCAGCAGTTTATTTCTCTGTAGCTGTCTTCCTGTACCTGCTGGGGCACGGCTTCTCCTTCACCCACAGGTGAAGTTTCCGTAACAACTTCCCTGGTTTGTACCATCCTGAGGTAGAAACATGCTCCTCCAAAAGATTCTTTGAAAGCAGATTTAGAACCTCCCTTCCAAAGAGAGGATTTTCTAGAGGATAGTGGTTGAGCAGTAGACCCCAAAAGGCGTCTTGTTTCCATATATCCTTAACGTGTAATCAGAGGCTAAAGCCTGCAGTTAAATACCTGTGATGTCTATTCACACATGCAGATCTGGTAAATTGTCAGTAGAGGGAAGTTGGTATATGGACATATGCAGAAATTTTACTTTTGAAGCAGGTTTTATCCTTTTCATTAAAGTAAAATAAGCTTTATAGTACAGTTGTCCTTTGAACAATACAGGTTTGAACTGCACAGGTCCACTTATATGTGGATTATTTTAGTACAGTGCTATAAATGTCTTTTCTTGTCCTTTTGATATTTTTTTAATGTTTATTCATTTTTGAGAGAGAGAGAGAGAGAGAGAGAGAGAGAGAGCGCGCACGAGCGTGCAGGGGAGGGGCAGAGAGAGAGGGATTGAGGATCCGAAGCAGGCTCTTCGCTGACAGGAGCAAGCCCCGTGGGGCTCACACTCACGAACCACGAGATCATGACCTGAGCTGAAGTCAGACACTCAGCCGACTGAGCCACCCAAGCGCCCTCCTTATGATTTTCTTAAAAACATTTTCTTACCTTACTTTATTGTAGGAATACAGTATATAAAACAGAAAAGATATGTGGTGGTCAACTGTTTCTGTTATCAGTAAGGCTTCTGGTCAGCAGGAGACTGTTAGTAGTTAGGTTTTTGTGGGATCAGAAGTTACATGCAGATTTTCAACTGTGTGTGGGGAGGGGTTGGTACCCCTAACCCTGGTGTTGTTCAAGGGTAAATTGAGTATTCTTTTTTGGGCTTTACTCCCTTTCAAGAGTGTAGATAGCATGGCCGTGATACAAACCTACGAGTATATTTTCATTCTAAAGAATGGAAATGTAGAGAGCCTTACATGCAGATTACTTAGATATAGATCATTCAGTGAATCTTAGTTTTTAAAAAAATCCAGTATTGGTTCTAGTGCAACTGTAATGCCTGTCAGTGTAGGTGATATACTGATATCTTGCATTTTGCCTGTTATTGTTAAATTAAAGCTATTTAAGTTTGCTATCGATCACTTTTAATACTTCAAAAGGTGTTCCTTGTCAGGATGCTAAGAATAATGTAGGTTGAAAGCTGTTGATTTTTTTAATACTAAAAATTCTAGGGGCACCTGGGGGGCTCAGTCGGTTGAGCGTCCGACTTCGGCGCAGGTCATGATCTCACGGTTCGTGGGTTTGAGCCCCATGTCGCGCTCTGCGCTGACAGTTCAGAGCCTGGACCCTGCTTTGGATTCTGTGTCTTCCTGTCTCTCTGCTCCTCCCCCACTCAAGCTCTGTCTCTCTCCCTCTCAAAAATAAGCATTGAAAAAAACACAGATTAAAAAAAAAATTCTAACATTTATTTTTCTTGAAGGGCATACTGAATTTTTTCTTTGCATTTTATTTTTTCTTTGTGTAACTTTAAATCTGATTTCTTAAGGAAACTCATTATTTTCTTTGAAGAAGCATGGCTCAGTATGTGGAAAATACGAAAGAGAGTAAAAATGTTATGTGAAAGGGAAACAAGTGTGTTCTTCTAGTCCAGTCATGAAGCTGTTAATTCTACACTTGGGAACATGTCCAGATTTAAAGGCTCAGGTGCACTTTACTAAGATATGTATTATTAAAACCTGTGTATTTGTGCTAGAGTGGAGGGAGTTTTAGAAAGCAGGGCATACCTTACCCTTTTATTGCATTACGTTAGATTTATATTTCTAAACACATTTGTTGTCAAAATCAAACATAAAGCCATCTCCTCACACATGCTTTTTTGCACTAAATAATTAACTAGACACTTTGCCCCTTCTTTGACTGTATGAGATCCTGAGTAAACTTGTTAAGCATAACATTGCAAGGAAAGATTCTACTGTGCCTTGAGATTTGCCTTAATATTGTACAATTAAAATATCGTCCTGCCATTTGTAGAAACTTGATGGTTTCTAAGCTTTTGTTCATTTTAATCTTGTGTGTTTTGATTGTTACATTTTACCTCTCGATATTTGTCATTGTTCTTCAGATCATTTGTTTGGCCTTACAGAGTTTTAAAATTTCATTCAATTTTTCCTCTTTGAATCTTTTATTTAAAAAATCCGTCTCAACATTATAGTTGTATTCAACTATACACTTGATATTTTGTAGGCATCTTTATATATTCTGGCCTTATTTTTGCTTTCTTGCCCCACAAGATAGCCCCCGTAAAATAGGGAAAGCTAACTTTGGTAATTCCTGGGATCACTGCTTTAAATTTTGCTGTTTTGGGTCCGTATTTCCTTTTATTGTCCATGCTGGTTTTTCACCCGTGCTGCTTTTTCTTCAGGCGATTACTCTTATTGACGACTCTCTTTGTATTTGTTGGATTTCTAACCCCATTCTTTCTAAACACTCAAACAGATGCAGTCCTGCCCCTACTCCCTCTCTTCCCAGGTGCTCCTTAAAATACGTGCCCCTTTTCTCCTTAAAATACGTGCTCCTTAAAATACGGATGTTTAATACTCAACTTCATTCCATCTGCCATCCCAAGGATGTTATTTTGTTTGTGAAGATAGGAGCCTAGGTGGCCCTATTAAAAAATGCCACTTTCCATATCAAGCAGTGATTCCTACAGTTGTCGCCAACGACCTGAGTGGTTTGCGCAGCTCGCATACTGTTGGAATCTGTTCAGGTTCCTCAGCTGGCACTGAGCTTGCCTGCATGTGAAGCTTTGAGTGAGCCTTGCTACTTACCAGACAGTTTGCTTTTATGGCATGGGGATCGTTTTTCTTCCTCCCCCCACCTCACTTTTAATGTTTGCGTTCTAACCTGAACAACAATGTTGAAAGTTCTTTCTAGGAAGATTTATAGCCTAATTGTTTTCACATTCATGACCAGAGACTCACTGGTGGGGCGTTTTTTAAAGGCATGTGCTTTGTTTTATCTTATTAAAGGTTGCTTTACATTGCTTTGTTCTAGTTATTTTAATTCAAAGTAATTGGCATGGCGCATTAATGTAGATTCTAAGCTTGTGAATAGTTTATTCCACAGTACTTACAAGATACGGGCGTTTCTTCGTCTGGGAGTCAGGTAAGTACGTGTCGGGTTATTTGTTTGGTTTAAACTACATTTTTGGTTTCAGACATTTGTCTGATTTTAGAATGTGCATCTTTTCTAAGATACTTTTATCAGTGATTTCACAGCCATCAGTAATCTTTTTTCCCCCTGCTTTTGACCATCTAGGAGTTGTTAACTGTTTGTAGCTGGTTCACCGTTTCCACATTTCTGTTTCTGGTTTTGTTACATTCTCTGACAATGCCCTAAGTAAATTCTCTAATGATGAACTTTGGAGGGAAGGTAGACAAAGTTAAAGTTTGTTTTCCTTTTTTTTTTTTTTTTTTTAAAGCAGCTGTTTTTAATTCTTAAGGAAGCACATAAAAACTCGCAATGAAAATAACCAGGAGAGTTCACTGTGGACTCGATGTATTTGTACTGTTCTGTATCATGCTGATAAATGTAATTCAGGGTTAGTTGTAGACTGGATTCTGTTAACATATTTATATGATAATTTCATCAGGACATATCTGTATTGGCAGGGAAAACAGCTATCGTTGCCCATGCAAAATTGTTAGAATATTTACCATTGGAGCATAGTGTATTCATCTGGGGTCTCCCCAAGAAACAGAGCTAATAGCATATGTATATACTGTTGACCTTCGAACAGCACAGGGTTAGGGGCACTGAACCCCCACACAGTCAAAAATCCTTTGACTCCCCCCAAACTTAACTATTAGCAACCTACTCTTGACCAGAAGCCTTACCGATAACATAAACCGTCGATTAACGCATTTTTATGTCTTGTGAATTGTAGACTGTATTCCTACAATAAAGTGAGCTAAAGACAAGAAATGTTATTAAACAGAACCATAAGGAACAAAAATACATTTACAGTAGTATACTGTATTTATAAAAAAAAACTTCCGTGTAGAAAGGCACCCATGCACTTCAAACCCACGTTGTTCAAAGGTCTGCTATAGTAATCTTTACTTGAAGTCAACAGAATTTAGATCTTACCACATCTACAGAATACTTTCACAAAGACACCAAGCTTAGTGGTTGATTGAGTGACCTGGGAGAGCCTTGCCAACTTGATGCATAGAACTGACTGTCATCCATAGGAAAATATATTTCTGGTTATTAAGCAGTGTAGATAGGTACTCCTACTGTAAACATCTAAAAACTCTGTGTGTATTTATGAGTGTGTATTGAAAGGCACATTTATGAAACCTTTACCAGAAAGTATGGGAACTAGCAATAAACTGGGCAGTGAGAAAGGTGGAGGGGATAATGACACGAATCATGGCAGTGCCTGACATGTCCTCGTGGACACCAGGGGCACCCAGGAAACAGAAAACACTATAGAATGTATAAATGAGTAAGTAGACATGAGGAAGGGAGGGAGGAGTGTGTTCCTGAACCAACAAATTTTATGAAAATTGAATGTGGGGATGTTTAATACTCAACTGAAGATCACCTACCTACACATATCACAGGGGGGGATCTGAGATTCCAGACCAGTGTTCTTATTTTACAACTGCACAGCAGGAAGTTGAAAATCTAATACTTTGGCTTGACTCTGTTCTTCCCTGTACTTCTTCACATGGCTTTTAGGACACTACACTTTCATGGTCTTTTCTTGTCCCTTACCTGTCTGTTCCTTATCTGTCTGTTTTGTGGATCCCGTCCCTTCTCTCCAAACTCTAAATGGTGAAGGGGGGTGCAGACCTTGGTCCTTGCCTCTTCTGTATTTGTACTGTTCCTTTGGGGATCCCACCCAGTGTTGTGGCTATAATTAGTATTTATGGGCCAGCAAGTCACAGGTTTGTTTCTTTGGCCCAGACCTTGCTCCTGAACTGCATACTTGTATTTTCATCTATTGAATTTGAATTTTCACTTGCGTGTCTAATAGACATCTCAAATTTAACTTAAGGAAACAGAGTGATTCATCTCACCTCAAGCCCCCCTCCCCAAGTGATTCCATTGTAGACTTCTGTATCTTGGTTCGTGAAAACTGCACCCTTCTGTTTATTGTGGGCCGTACGCCGTGGCATCATCCTGGACCTCCCTCTCTCACATCCCACATCCTGTCCGTGAAATTCAAAATATATTCAGAATCTGATCACTTCTCATCACTTCCTTCCCCAAATCTTGGCCGAATGTACCATCATCTCATGTCTGAATTACTCTAAGATCTCTCTGATTCCTTCTTCCCTCATGCATTTGTTCTCTGCATGCAAACACATTCTTGCTAAAAGTCAGGGCACACCATTCCTTTGCACAGCACCCTATCCTGGTGCCTAATTTCACTCAGACTCCTGTTGTTACCTCTGAGGTCCGACCTCTGGCCACTGTTACTGTCTTGCATTCTGACCCAGTATACTGGTCTCGTTACCAGTACAAGGCATTACCCGCCCCCCGACACCCCCCCCCCCCCCACCTCTGTGCTTTTGTACTGTCTGGATCTTTCTCACCACATGTCTTGTGTTTCAGTATGTTGGGGCCAGCTCTTACTAGACAGATTGTGAAATTTTAATGAATTTTGTGAACTGGTTGGCATCATTTTGGGAGTTTGAAATAATAATTGTAGAAAAGTATAATTTATGTATTTATTTTTCCTATTTCTTGTCTCTGTGTCCACCCAAGTGGTGGACCCAAGTGCCTGAGTCATAGAAGTCCCTCAATGTGTAAATGAATTGAAAGGTCAGGGCTAATGATGGTAATTTTAGAATCATTTCAATGCTTTATATACTAGATACTAAGAAAGAAAAAGGAAGATTATTTTCTAAGCAGCATTGATGTATGTGGGCCAATGTGCATAGATTTTGGGAAATTTGCTGATGAAACTCATTAAAAAAGAGGTGTAGGCATTCTTCCTGGCTACTTTCAGATTCAAGTACCCAACATGTCACTTAAAAATATCAGGTTCAATGGAAGCTGAGTTCTTCATACTATCTCATGAGTAAGTTTGTAATCTGTTGCTGTGGTTATCGTTCTATAATTGTGAACATTGTTTTTCTTTCTTCTTCTTCTTTTTTTTTTTTTTTTTTTTTTTTAATGTTTATCTTGAGAGAGCGAGTGAGTGGGGAGGGGCAGAGAAAGAGAGAATCCTAAACAGGCTCCACACTCTGCATGGAGTCTGATATGGGGCTTGATCCCACGGCTCTGGGATCATGACCTGAGCCAAAATCAAGAGTCGGGTGTTTCACTGACTGAGCCACCCAGGAGCTGCATGAACATTGTTTTTCTAACCATGAAAATTTAGCCTCTGGATTATAGGTTTTTATTACATGTCTGGGAAAAAATCATAATTTTTATTCTCTATAGTCTGATGTTTTAGGAATTAGAGTTCTTTAATCTTTGTGTCGTTTCATTCAGACATTGATGCATTTAATATTTTTTGAAAAAGTTGGTTGGTAAAGATATTTCTTCTGTATATTGTATACTAAATTGTCAGCTCTTTGAAATCTTAGATTATTTTATTCATTGTTGAATTGCCTGTGCCACCTAGCAAATGTGTTAGAAATGACAGGTGTCTAATACAGGTATCGTGAATCTAATTCAGTAACCAATTTCATTTTCTCTGTATTGGCCCATAAATTTACAGCCTCTTCAAAACTCCATTAGAACATTGTTACATGTGCTTTTTCATTTTTGAAATACATTGTTTCGTATTTGCTTATATGAAAAAGTACTATGTCCAGCATTTTAAAATTCTCATTTACTGATGCATTTAAATCTCTCTCATAATGATTTGTGACATTTAATGCAGCAGTGATCTTGTCTATTTTGGTGCTCCCAGCAGTTTTTCCTTCTAGACTTGTATTTTTCCTCTTTGTACCGTTTGGATATCTCTTGAAAAACAGTGACTTTCTTTAAACCCCTCAAGATTTTTCTAGTGAAGTTTTTTAGTGTGACTTATTTCCGTTTACTTTGACCTGGTAAATGCACTCTTCCGGTAACTCTCTGCTTCTCTCCCATAAATTGTTCTTTGTGTTCATTAGTACAACCCCGTCCTGACTCTTCATGGGTCCTCAGATACAAAAGTGCTTCCTCCTGTGTGTCCACGAAGCTGAGACACGGCGGGCGATGCTTCCAAAATCACCTGTCGGCGAGTGACTGTGTCAGGCTCGTGTGTTTCGCAACGTTTCCGTTGTTGTAGTAATTGAATCACCGCTTTTCTGACCACTTGCTGCTTCACCCTCGGTGGAAATTAACCCTCAGGCGGAGCGAACCGAAGAGGCACGTAAACGAAACATACTAACTCGAAACTCTCTTTCAGTCGGCTTTATCAGATCAAGCTTACATGGCGTTCAAAATGAAAACTGTGTAGTCTTCACTTCAACACAAACTTGATTCTCTTAATTTCCAACAGAGACAAGAAAATGAGCAAAAGCACACCGTACCCATTCACCATTACATTGTTATTTGTTTGAAAGGAACGACTCGCGGTGTTTTACAGACCACAGCAGCCCAGAGGAGGAGTTCTGTTGTTCACGGTGTTCATATGCCCTTAGCTACGGAACCTGATTTCTTTTAATACTGTGCTTTATTCAGTCTCTAAAACCTTAGATCTACAGTGGAGTGGATGAGGTTATGCTCAAAGAATCCCAAAATCTTTCTTAGATGTTGTTGTTGTTGTTGTTGTTGTTGTTGTTTTCTTTTCCACTGCCTAGGTCTGTGCTAGAACAGTTTAATAGTGCAGACCTCGGGGCGCCTGGGTGGCGCAGTCGGTTAAGCGTCCGACTTCAGCCAGGTCACGATCTCGCGGTCCGTGAGTTCGAGCCCCGCGTCGGGCTCTGGGCTGACGGCTCGGAGCCCGGAGCCTGTTTCCGATTCTGTGTCTCCCTCTCTCTCTGCCCCTCCCCCGTTCATGCTCTGTCTCTCTCTGTCCCAAAAATAAATAAAAAATGTTGAAAAAAAAAATTAAAAAAAAAAAATAGTGCAGACCTCACCTTACAGGGTGACAGCAGCTCCTCGAAGGGGTGTGCCTCGTTTTCCCATTTGCGTTCACGCACAGTCCCAGACTGGTGAATGCCTGGCAACGATGCTAATGTCGTCTTCTGTGAGAGATGCCATTTAGCTTACATGTTAAATATCGTTCGGGGACAGATCTGTAAGGTCTTAAATATGCAGGTAGAAGTGCCAAATTTCAGGAAAATTAACTTAAACCAGGACCCTCTTCAGGACCTTCTCCTCCCAAGTGCGGGTCCAAAGAGCTTTTGTGATCCGACCTGTTTCCCTGTCAGTCTTCCCTCTGACTCCTTTGGTCCCCTCCCCGTTTGCCGCAGCGCCCCCCCCGGTTGCTTCTACCTCCCTGACCCCGCCTTGCTTTCGCCTCCCTTCTCACAGGACTAACCCGGGCCCATCTTCCAGGTGTGCTTCTCAGAAGCCTTCCCCGACTTCCCACAGGTGGATGCAGTGTCCCCTCTCCACATGCTGAGTGCTCCCGTGTGAGAGTGTCACCCTCTGCTGGAGGATGTCGTCCCTCGCTGGACCCTGGGCTCTTTAGGCCACAGATGGTTTCTTGTTCCTCTCCATGTAACATGTGTTCATATCATTAACACAGACAAATATTTATGAGAAGTGACCAAATTCATTTGGATGGTACGTTTAATATTCATCTATATGCTTATCTTACAGTGGCTTTTGGAGTTGTATGTTCACTTACTGCTTACAGTCAGCATATGTTTCAAAAAGACGCACGCACGTTATATGTGTGTTATGTAACGGTAGTACGTCTTACGAGAAGTACTGAAGACAAAATCTGATAGTTTTTCAAAAATTTCCAATTTATTCAAATGTTGTCTTTAAAACTACAGATATAGAGCCCTGTGTTTACAACTGTCAGAATGGGAAAGTATGAGGAAAAAAAACTAAGATCCTCATTCGGAAGGAATCTGAAAGGGCCCAGAATGTGTACCCAGAGGCAGTTCTGAAAGTTAGCCAGTAAAAGATGTTCAGAGTTCAACTAACCCTTGATGGTCTGCCCTAAATAAATCGAAGGGAGATGTGGCTAAGAAGCAGCTAAGGGCATGTAGTCTCACAACTAATGATTGAAAAGCGAGTTCTGAAAGTGAAATACCAGAAGGAAGAACAGCCAAGTGATCCTGATTGATGATTCCGGAGTAAAGCATGTGGCTCAGGCCATCTGTGACCCACATAAAGAGAACAGGACTCTCTGTACTGCCTTCAGGGGGCCAGGCTCAGAAGGCGACAAGAAGGGCAAAAGAGATCCCGGAGAGGGGAGAAATTTTACTAACTTTTAGTCAACCTTAAATCTCTTCCTTGTAACTTAAAGTTTCTAATAACTGAAAAGAGTTCAAGAGCCTTAAAAGGATGGTGATGCTCAGCTCTGCTCCCGGTGTTCACGCTGTCGTCAGTGTGTATGGAACCACTCGGCCGTGTTCGTTTATTTTCCAGATAGTCTACGAGGAGATGCGTCGTACTTACTCAAAACCAGGAGTAAGGAGAGAGCAAGAACTAGTTTCTTCAGCTTTTCGATTTGGGAAACCACTATAAAGATCATGGTTGTCATTATACAATAGGGGAATAGCTTCCCTTTTTTGGCTCGTTCCAGTAAGGATTATTGGTAGAGTGAGTCATATGAAACGAAGAATACTTTGTATTTTGCCTTAATTCCTTTTATTTCTTAATTGTTTCCTTTTGTCTGTTTTTTGCTGACATTCAAAGAAATGAGAAAATCATTAGAAGTTTATTGTATTTCTAAGTCTTTTCAACAACAAAAGGAAATCATGGTATTATAATGAGAAGTTTAAGTGAATCTTAAACTATTTGAAGAAAGTTCTAAAATGTTACATTGATGTTCTACAAGAAAGAGTCTAAACCGAACAGTCTGACTTAATTCAATTCTTGAATTGAGAACCGTTTCACAAGTATATTAGAAAAATAAGTAATAGCAGAATATAAGTAAATTCATTTATAAGTGAGGAAAGAAGTAAAATTCATGAAATTAATTTTAGAGTAAGTTGTGCTACCAAGGTGATGTTTAACATTGGTTTCTAAACAGGAGAACAAACCCACACACTTGGAAATGAGGTCCCAGACTGGAGGAACTACTAAATGTAGCTGCCCAAAATCTAAGTAAAATAATTCCTTGAAAATTTGAGTAAATACATATCAGCGTGATGGTCTTGTGTGTAATTTATGGTGCTTAGGAAATTATCTAATGAGCTTCATGAATCCCTAAAACTTATGTTTGAGAGGTGCTAGTGAGTCAGGAGGAAAAGTGAATGTTTAAAAAAGTCCTATTACCATCTTATAAATTGGGGGAAAATGTACGAGTATTTCCAAAGAATCTGGATCTTCGGTAATTTTATATATAGTAATAACCTAACACCATAAAGTAGCCCCCATTTAGGTGGAATGTTGGTAGGTGTGGCGGTAATAAATCCTTCTTTACCATGTTCGAGTGTATGTAGCGGTTAAACCTTTCTAGAAGGCATCAAAATTTTCCTTTAAATATTGAACACCTCTAGAAAATATGAAAATGACTTTGTTTTTGGAAGTAGTTTCCATGAAGTTTTTCTGTTTGTAATATCAGACTTTCTGAATAATGATCTTCTCGGATGCTTTACTGGGAGAGGTATGGGGTTCATAGAAATCAAATTACATTTATACTTAATTTTCTATATTCTTTCATTGGAAAAAGTAAACGATGTAGCCCCAAACAGAAAAATGATGGTTTGCATCACAATCCTTTAGCATAACCATTGAGGAATGAGATTTTGCAGGAGATATCCATACATGGATATTTACCTACTTATGTATATGGCAAGACTCACCAGAAATCACAATTCCGGAATCGCTGGTAGTTACGTGACACTTCTTTGCTGTCATCCTCTATGTCTGTGTGTTTTTCTCTTCGGGCTTTAGTTGAAAATACCTGGCCTCACATCCTTTGCTCCTAAGACCTTTTCCTGCTTCAAAAGTGTAATCTTTGAGTTCTTTTTTTTTTTTTTTTTTTTTTTTTAAGTTAATTTATTTTGAGAGAAACCAAGACAGGGCTAGTGGGGGAGGAGCACCGAGAGAGAGAGAGAGAGAGAGAGAGAGAGAGAGAGAGAGAGAGAGAGGGAGAGGATATCCCAAGCAGGCTCCACACTGCCAGCACAGAGCCCGGTACTTGGCTCAGACCCACAAACAATAAGATCATGACCTGAGCTGAAACCCAGAGTCGGATGCGTCACCGACTGAGCCACCCAGGTGCCCCAACTCCTTGAATTCTTCATTTCAGTTCAGAAACCCTGAGCTTAGAACTCACAAGTCTCCAGGTTTCCATGATTTTCACCAAGAATGGAAAATCCTGTTGGTTTGCTTCCCCTGCCCCCCACCCACCCCCACTGAAGACATTTTTTTTTAATCATCCTTTCTGTCTTGACAAAAATGAGGAAGAAACTGCCAGTGGAAATGCAGCTGGAAGCAACTCCTCCTGAAGCCTCCCCTTGTACTTCTAACAGAGCTTTGTCATGTGGTTAATGAAGGGGAAAGTTGACAACATGTATTGTGTGTGCCTGCTGTCAGCAAATTGCATTGTGTGACCATATTTTTTTTCCAGTCATTGAAAGGATTCTCCCAGTGTGATGCCTCTTAATTTAAAGAAAAAAAAAGGGGGGGGGGGTTCTATTTTAAAATAATCATCTTTATTTTATGACATTTATTAAATGCAGGAAAAGATAAGGAAGCCATAGTGCTTCTCAGAAAAACCTGTTTTTATCCTTCTTTCAGACTGGCAATCTTTTGTTTCTTGTTATTTCTCCCTTTCCTTAGGGCTTTGGGCTGTTTTGTATGTTTGTGCTGATTTTTTTGTTGTTGTTTTGTTTTTGTTAACGAGACTTTTGAGGAAGAAACTCTTCAGTGTACAGGTGCTATATCTTTTTATAGTCATACATGCATTCATTTGTAGAAATGCACATTTGCTTCAAAATGTGTACATGTTAGAGTTTTACGGTCCTGAACTCATATGGGATTTTTCACCAATGTAAGTCGTTTTGTGAACTTACCTGTTTTCTTGAAACATGTCTGGAAAAAAAAAATACATACGCTTATATATATGTACAGAAAAAGTCTAAAAGGCTATAGACACCAAACTGTAAATAATGATCACCTCTGAAGACTGGGATGACTCTAAGGAGAAAGGAGATGACTTTTTACTTGATACACTTTTGTATTACTTGAATTTTTCACATTAAGTATATATCAGATTTTTATAAAATAATAAAGCACACAATTTTAAAAAATGAAAAAAAAAAAAAAAAGAAATATGTCTGAAGACCAGGAAGAAAGCTTAATAGTGATCTGAATTGCAAAATAGGGAAAAGAGCTGACCAGTGCATTGTCATGGTGCATAATGACATTTTCAAGTTCAAAAGAAGTTTATTACTTATTGGAAGTAAAGACAACACAGTCATTTATAGGCTTAATTAGACAGTTTTGAAATTCTTTGAAGAAAATTAAAACAACAAAACTTAGAAGGTTTTAGAAGAGGGACGCCTCGGTGGCTCAGTCAGTTAAGTATCCGACTCTTGATTTTGGCTCAGGCCATGATCTCATGGTTTGTGGGTTCGAGCCCCTGCGTCCAGCTCTGCACTGACATCATGGGTCCTGCTTGGGATTCTCTCTCTCTCTCTCTCTCTCTTTGCCCCTTCCGCCCTCTCTCTTGCACGCACGCTCTGTCTTTCCCAAAATAAATAAATAAACTTTAAAAAAGAGAAAGTTTTAGAGGAAGTTGTAAAAGAATAAAGCCTGAGCTGCAAGAAAGAAAAGTCCTGTATCTGAGGTCACTAACAAAGGAAACAAGTAAGTGCAGGAAAGCGGGAAGCTTCTAGGTTGGTTGTGGCCAGAGTTTGGACAAGACAGCAGGATGCCTCTCTTATTTTGTAGGGAAGTGTCATTCGTGATCATCATTTGTCCATGGGTTTTAAATTGGTTTTGGTGGCACCAGTGTTTGCCATTTCCTCTGGTCTGTGTGGATTGGTACACCCCTCACCTCTGTGGCCAGTGGCTCATATTTGCAGTGCTGTTGGTTGGTTTTGGTGACATGAATGTTGTGGATAAAACAGGGAAGGTTCTTTCTCTGTGGAAAACAAGGAATCTATCTGAGGCTTTGTCTAGATGGTGTGTGTGAGCACGAGATACTTCAGGACAGGAAATGTGTGGTGCCCACTCTCATTACCAGTAGCTCAAATTCAGCTGCTTAATCAGTGGTTTTAATGAACATTGTATTCTCTGCTTCAGGTTTTATAGAAGCTAGAACATCAGTAAATGTAACAGAGTAAAGAACTATAAATTTGGTAATATAGAGCTGACCTCTTGACAATGTAGGGATCAGGGGTGATGATACCCCCTACCCTGGCACAGTTGAAAATCCATGTATAATTTTTGGCTCCTCAAAAACTTAACTGGTTATTAGTAGTTCACTGTTGACCAGAACCTTAACCAACCTTACCAGTGACATAGTCAGGTAGCATAGATTTTGTATGTTACATGTATCATACGGTGTATTCTTACAAGAAAGTGAGCTGGAGAAAAGAAAATGTTATTAGGAAAATCATAGGGAAGAGAAAAGACATTTATGGTACTACACTGTGTGTGTGTGTGTGTGTGTGTGTGTGTGTGTACATACATACATATACAACCTGCCTGTAAGTGGACCCATTGCCGTTCAAACACGTGTTGTTCAAGGGGCAACTGTACTTTGTATTTTTATGCTGTATATCCCCATCTCATTAGACTGTGATGATTAGAAAGACATCAGCAAAAGTAGCCTAGAAGGCTAATGACCTCTTTTTTCTGTCTCTTACTCCTAAAATTGCATACTCTGCATAGAGGAGTGTGTCCCCTGTCCACTGCATTAAGGTGGAAGGATCTCGGATTGCAATTTAGAAGACCTGTTTCCATTCTTGCTCCTTCCGCGCTGGGCCACCTCTCCTGACTACACGGACCTTTGTTCTGTTACGTATGCTTCGATGTTGGATGGTCTTCACAGACTCACACAGTGTAGTCTCGTTTAAAAACTCTGTGTGATCTGCTGCTCTGCATCAAGTGGCACAACACAGGCTTGCCTGCAGTCGCTTACGGCTTTGTGTGGGTTCCTGCGGTGACACTCGTTGTGTGACTTTGGGCAGGTTACTTTGTGTTTCTGCTCGCGGTGGTCAGGTCTGAGTGTCCACCTTATAAGGGCATGTGTGGAGTAAATGAGACCTTATGTGGGAAGTTTCTGAGAGTGTCTGCATGAGAGAAGGCGTGTATGTTCCTGGGCAGGGTGGTGGGAGTAGGGAGGTGGTCCCAAGTTGTCCTTGGGGGGTGGGGCGTTTGGAAGAGTTGGATTTGTTCATTAAGATTTTCCCTCTGCAGGGGTGCCTGGGTGGCTCAGTCAGTTAAGTGTCAGACTTCGGCTTAGGTCATGGTCACACAGTTTGTGACTTTGAGCCCCACGTCAGGCTCTGCTGACAGCTCAGAGCCTGGAGCCTGCTTTGAGTTCTGTATCTCCCTATCTGTCTGCCCCTTACCGCCCCCCCCCCGCCCCCCCCCCCCCCCCCGCCAATAAACATTAAAAAAATTAAAAAGAGATTTTCCCTTTGCAGCAATAAGCAAAGCAAAACAATAGAGGTGTCATGGGCCCCAGGACCCCCCCCACCTCCAAAGTCTCTAGCACATCCCTAAATGCCACTGGGCACCTTCTCAGACAGCAGGCATCCCAACTAGGTGGCCCCGAGCAAGCAGGTGTAGAGGTGGCCTGCAGTCTTTGCAAGTGCAGCCTGTGCTCCTGGGGAAACCAGTGCTGATTTCCAAAACGAAATCACACTGTTAGACCCAGTGTGTTCACGAGCCGTCAAATAGCGAAGAGTGGGTTGTATGTGTGACATCAGGTGTCCCTTCAGTGAATATGAGATAAGCCAGCAGTTAAAACAGATTTCATTTTTACTGTTCTGGGCATATTTTATTAATGAATAAGTAACTTTTCTTCCTAAAGAGGCTCATCATTAAAGAAGGAAACCTTTTGGGCATCAACTATTATGTTAAAATTAAAGGAAAAAAAAATAGCCACATTCATAAAAATATAATTGAAACTATAGAATAGATATTAGGTGAAATGGTACATTGTTTCTTTGATAGAGTCTATTTTGTTGAAGTAAAAGGACTTTTTAGTGAGTTTTTTTTAAAGTGAACACCACAAATATGTAGCACTTTTGCCTCTTGAAGGTGCAAATCTATCTTATTCGTACTTTTTAAATGTTTAAGTCAAAACTTACCAAGAGATTTTATAAATACTCCTTATCTTTCAAGGATAGATCTCATTGTTACCCAGCTCCCTTCTTCTTTGATTTGTTTCTTCCAGAACTCTTCAGCTTGGTTACATCTGACACCCTATTGTGTAACTCTTCAGTTGATGTTCAAGATACCATTCATACTTCTGTGTTCTGGCCAGGGGGTTCACTCTTCCCCCCGCTTTGCCCCACAAGCCAGTGTTCCAGGGCCTGTACCCCACTCCAGGGTTAATGAATCTAATACCTGAGTCTAACGTATGAAATCTTTGAAAATTTTGGCTTTGTTAAATGTATAAGTATGGGGGCACCCGAGTGGCTCAGTCAGTTGTCTCCGACTTCAGCTCAGGTCATGGTCTCAGGGTTCATGAGTTCGAGCCCCGCGTCGGGCTCTGTGCTGACAGCTCGGAGCCTGGAGCCTGCTTCGGATTCTGTGTCTCCCTCTCTGTCTGTTCCTCCCCTGCTCACACTCTGTCTCTCTCTCTCAAAATAAATGAACATAAAAAAATTTTTACTATAGAAATATGCCTGAGCCTAAAACTTTATTATTCATACTTTCTTTATTGACTTCTGTCCAATTAAAGGGTGATGCCTTCAGTTCCATGAGGTGTCTACTCCTGTTTGTTCTGTCAGAACCACCTTCCCCGAGCACGCAGCCTAACAACAAACACTGCTACCATCCCCTCCCCCTCCCCTGCTCAGTTTTCTTCGGAGAACTTCCCACCTTTTGGCATTTTATGTATTTACTCACTGATTCTCTCTTCCACCCCTTAGACAAAAACCTGTGGCTGAGAGCAGACACGTGGTGGATTTTGTCCACTGCTGTTATCAGTGCCTGCATCGGAGTGTCTGAAACCATACATTTCATTAGGCTCTCAGTAAAGGTTTCTTGAGTAAGTTAGTGAGTAGAATCCAGACGATTTCTGGGTAATAATTTAGAGGGCAGTGAAGACCGTTCCCACGATGAGGGTTCCATGTGTCTGTCTGCCACTGCTTACGGTGTTCTTTGCTTTGCATGAAAAACTAGGTACCCCCAATACGATAGATTTTGAAGAGAAACTAACATTTAGTAGATGTTTATAATTATTCTTATAAACCCAATTTAACATCGCAGTCATCTCTTAACAGAACTTCTTATGCAAATGGTGTTTCTTCTCAGATATAGATTGTGCACCTGCCCCTGGGAAGCGTGCCCACTGCCTGCAAGGATGACCTGTGAGGCCCTGGTGCAGTCATCACACCGTAGGGCTCTTCCTTTCACGACTAAGAGTCTGACAATTAGAGATCTGCCCTGAATGGCCACCTACTTATATGTTATGCTTATTATACATACCAAATTGAAACATTTCACGTCATCCTAGAAAATTTAGGAGTAAGGCCCACCTGAGTGTGACCCGAACACAAGGGCATGGGGCTTTGCGCGAGGTGTGGTGCATGGCAATTGGTCCCGGTGACCAAGATTAATGAAGCTCAGATGGGTTTTAATTAGCGCAGCTGCAGTCATCAATTATCGACTGAACACAAATATTGTTATATTTGGGAAATTCTTGATTTATTTTATTCCACTGGCCAGCAGATTTAGATGAATGAGTTCTCATCATAAACATTCTGAGAAAAATCGCCAGAGGCCACAGTTTATTATTTAGGACACAATCAGCAAGAGTGAACAATACAGAACAAAACGTTGTGAAGTGCTCTCAGCATTAATTTGGAAATTTTGCTGAAATGTTTGGCTTGTACAGGTTGTCAAAAACATTAGGCCATCTTGAACAAAATTTAGAGCAGTCTATCAAGAAGGGACAGAAGATGATCCGTAACAGATGTCGGTGCGTGCGCACTTCAGACCCGTGCCGGCCACATCGCGGTGCCTGCAGAACATGGTCACTGCCTGTCATATGTGCAGCACACGCTTTTAGCAAAAGGGTGGATTCGGACCTACAGTGTTAGAGAATAGGAAATGGCACTTTCTTAGCATTAGAACAATCTCTGCGTTCATCTATATACCTAATTATGGTCACACACACGCTTGTTCTGCATTTTATTTTTGTTTTAGAATAAATTTTGAAATTTTTAGCCTCGAATTAAACAAGTATAAGAGAGCATATATAATTTTTGAGGGAAGGGAATACATAATTGTATAGTTGTTTTTTTTTTTCTGTTCACAGCTAAATATTGCAAAATAAGATAATTTTAACTTGTCTAGGTTAAATCTAGACTAACATCTGGAATCATTAATAAGATGAATATTTTACAATTCATGTAAATTTTGTATTTTGAATATAGTAGTATTATTTCTGAATAACTTCGTTTTCCATTTGTAATTTAATCTCCTGAACTCTATAATTTAGTGGGATTGCTTAATACAGAGTTTCTGAAATAATTGGTAAACATCTTAAATTTAGAATAGGAGAGAAAGAAGTGAACTTGGCTTACACGCTTGTCTAAATTATAGGGTATAAGGTAGTAGCCAAGATATCCATTCTGAAGAATGGGTTATAAATCATAACCAATGCCTTATAAAAAATCAATTGCAAATAATTTTTTGAAGGTCTTGTGGCATTGCATTTGGTTTATGTGATGATAGGAGTATGTCACATGTGAAATACATTCATTAAAATGTCCTAGTCTTGCGTTATGTATAAGATTTCTGTTTCTTATATACAAATTTCATGGTCAACTTTAATTGGTCAAAATTTTTAATATCAGAATGTAATCCCAATTATGATTCTCTAAGGGAAAAATAAGGTGGGATTAGTTTCCAAGTGCAGACAGTGAGTGTCGACTGGTATTTGTTCTTGCCGAGGAGGCCCATTTTTGTCCTTAGGAGGGAGAAGAGAATGTGTCAAAAGCTCGCACGTGTTTTATCCACTAGATTGGAAGGACTTATCACATCTGAATTGTCAGAGAGTTTGCAATTAATGCCCCCAGCTCACTAGCTATTGTCTATGGCAATTCATAAATACTCTGATTTCTGAGCATACTTTTATGGCTTTCATGTTTTATAGAGTAAATCATAGAAAGCTTTCTGTTTTCCAATTAACAGATGGAGGAGCTTTTGTTCATTGAACCAAGGGGCTTAGAAGGAGATTTTATTTCTTATGCATTTGGTTACGTGATTCTTCTACTTTTCCATTAGATCCTGCCCCTCTCCACTCGTTTGTCCACGTGACCCTCTGAGAGGTCTCGAGACACAGGCCAGAATCGTCTCCTTTGCATAATTAGACCTTTTTAGTAGATTTTTAAATTTGAATCTTTTTCATAAGTTTTAAAGAACCTAATGGGCCTCTGATCTTAACATTAAACATTAAGTATAAACTTCAAGAGCACTTCCTGTTCTTTCTAGTCCCCCAAACTATTTATCCTTTTACTTACCGTAACATGTTGTCATTGTTGGCTTACTTGTCCATGCTGCTGTTAGACTTCCTGTTTATTCATCCATCCATCCATCCATCCATCCATCCATCCATCCATCCACCCAACCACCTACCCACCTACCGACTGACCTATCTAAAAATTAAAGATATAAACCTTCCAAGTTTTATGAACAGGAAGAAGGAAAGTGTGGCTAATACATGGTAAGCAGGAAATTAGTGTAAATTGGAGACGTGATCAGGGCCTACATTATCTCAGTTCGTAGAGATTGTGGTAAGGAGTTTAGATATCATGGGGAAGCCACTGGATAATTTCACATGGCTTCCTGGCAGAATTTATTCATTATTTAATTTCCAGACCTCTTCATATTACCTGTCATTTATTTGATGGTCTATAAATGTTTGGTGGATGAGTGAGTGAGCCCAGCCCACCTCAGTCTGTCTGGCTTCTTTACTGGATCAACTTGAATGGTTTAATGTCTTAAACCAGA
>NC_080792.1:4268790-4286290 GCF_028018385.1 Neofelis nebulosa | reverse complement strand
TATGCTGCAATTAAAGATACCGAAGGTAACTGTGGACCTGTAAAGGAAATCTGAGAAGGAAAATCAGATATAAAGATTTCCAATTGGTTTTCGTTTCTCCTCTGTTGCCTTATTTTTTGTGTTTTTAAAAAATTTCCCTATCTGAGGAGCAACAAGATATCTTATTAATGGACCCTGAGTAGGACAAGTTATTTGTTATAGTAACTTTTGACCTGTTTAATAAGCAGTCAAGCTGTGTAGTAGGGTTTTTATTGTACTCTGCAGTATACAGTTATGAAGTGTGGTACATAATAAACTAAAAGCAATAATGTTGATATTTCTGAGGGATCCATCAGAGCTGACCTGAAGCAACATATTTCATCTGGTTTGTCTGGGTATGGATGTCTGAAAGTTATAGCCGAAGTTACTAGAGACAATATCGTGTTTATGACTTCTGATTGTTTACCATTGTAAGGAACCTCACCCTTGGTGATTCCCAAAACTGTTTCCATGACAGTTCATTAGTGTTGGTGTCAAGAAACAAATGAAAAAGACGAAATACATTTACTCTTAGGCAAGAAGACGTTTTAAGCTGAATGTTCGTTTTTAACGTGTAAGAGGGTAAAAAGCAAATGTGGAGCCACTCTGATAGGGGAGGGGAGGGTGCGGGTCATTTTTGTCGTTACAAGTAGGTTTTTCTGTGTATGTAATGCTCAGCTCTGTGCTTCACAAAATCATTAATGTAACTTCAGATGGCTTTTTGTAGGAAGGCAGAAGGATGATCAAAGAGGAAGTGACTCTTTTCACTACATAAGCGCAGGGTGGGCTGTGGAGTTCGCCGTCCTGAGAGTGAGCTCTTCTTAACACTGGACAAGATTGCCATTCGAATCTAAAAAATGCATTTATCTGTAAAAAGATAAATTACTACTTTGAAATATAATTTATGTGTTTGCTTGTTTCTCTTCCTTATCAGATTTTACGTACCTTGAGGATAGAGGCCTGTGTCCTATTTATCTTTGTGTTTCCAGAACACAGGATAGGATTCTGGCCCACAGTGGATGTTCAGGAGACGTTTGCTTAATTAATATATTAGTAGTAGAGGTGCTTGAATTTTTTTTTTTTCCTCGCAACAGCTCCCAAGCAGTATGAGGCCAAGGAAAACAATTCAGAAACAAATGGTTTCCTAACAATAGGGTTCTTAAGATATTCGGTACTCTCTTAAAAATGACTACTGCCTAATTTTTTTCCTTATAAGAAGGAAATTTATCTGTCTTGATCAGGTAGACCACTTTGAATTCAGTTTTTATTTGTATGAGAACCTCATGCTTGTGTTTGTGTGTGTGTGTGTGTGTGTGTGTGTGTGTGTGAGAATTACATAATTATTAAAGTTTCTCCTAGGATAATTTGGTTTTTAAAAAAATTTTTTTTATTGTTTATTATTTTTGAGAGAGAGAGAGAGAGAGAGAGAGAGAGAGAGAGAGAGACTGAGAGCAAGCAGGGGAGGGGCAGATAGAGAGAGAGAGGGAGAGAGCAAGAGAGAGACAGAATCCGAAGGAGGCTCCAGGCTCTGAGTGCTCAGGACAGAGCCGGATGCAGGGCTCGAACTCACAGACAGCGAGATCATGACCTGGGCTGTAGTCGGCCGCCCAACCAACTGAGCCACCCAGGCGCCCCTCTCCCAGGATAATTTGTAACTGAGCTTCTAGTAAACTGCAGAATTTTGGTGGTGGTGGTATTATCATTATTATTTAGCATACAAAAATACAGAATCCTTGAGTTTTAGCAAGTTCGTGAAATCCACACAGACATAATTTAATCATGAACTGTTTTTGACTACCATTTCTGCTGCTGCCAAAGTAGATTTTAAGCCACATTTTCAGATGCATCAACATTTCACTGGCGTGTTGATTCTATAAATTTTGTTTTGGATGTCGTGCTGGGGACAGGAAAGATATTAATTAGTGGTAGATAAGTTTTTAAACATTGTGTTCAGCTCAGTGCAGTCGTTTTATATGACTGTGATGAATCATTGATGTTTTATTTCACTGATGGAATGATATAAAAATATTCATTAAAAAAAGAGCAGCTGTAAAATAGCAATATGTAAATGTGCTGTGTGATTTTGCATACTATTTAGTTTTATAAATAAAAGTATTAGCTTTAAAGAAAGCATCATACACTTGTGAGTTTTTTCAAAGATAATGCTACATAGACACTCATGCATGTAAGTATGTTAAAATGATTCACCTTTCAATCAATATATGCCTTAGGAGCAGTCATCAGAAGTAGTTTTAAAGTTGCCTTTTCCCCATCCATTGTGTCCACCACATTTCATATGGCCCAGAATCAGGCAGTGAGGAAACCTGATTGGACCTCCAGGAAGTGCTCTGATGTTAATCAGCCTAGTGTGCAAGACAGAAAAGCTGATAGTCCGAAATTGCACTTTAAACTAAGACAGACTGTCAGTCTTTAGGAATGTTGGGGAATGGCCTATTTATGTAATCAGATACTAACCCTGGGAGGAAGCTGTCAGGCACATTCTTGTTGTGTAAGCAGCAGGCAAACTGTGCTTTATCTGACAGACAGTGTGTAAATCTGTCCATGCAAAAATCCAAATGTTTAGTTTGCTCCTAGTCACTGTAATAATCTGCTTATTTTCGTCTGCTGGAGCAATGACATCACTTAGCAGAATGTGCTGCAGACATAGGGCCCAGATAAGGCTGTGTTAGTGTCAGTCATTCATTCCGTGATTGGCAAGAAGAGAAATAGGAATTTACTAGAGGTTTGCTTTCAGCTAAAAGAATAGACAGCACGTTCTGGACAGGAATAACTATTTAGCGTGGTTATTTTACATCTTGGGAAAATGGATAGAAGGCATCATGTCTAATTATAGTTTCTAGGAATAAGTAGCCTACTATATCAATAACTATTGAATGGTTATGTCCCAAAGGAATCTTCTTTGATTTGTTAAGATGCTTTTACATATATGTGTGCGTGTGTGTGTGTGTATTTCATTGACTTTTGTACGTGCTATATATATCACCCTTTCATGTATCATTAAAAAAAAAAAAACCTCATATTATGTCATCATTGGTTTCCTGTGAATAGTGACCTCTTCATGAATGTGGACATTTAAGAATCTGTAAATTAAACACTATTTTTGAAGAGAAAGTGAAGGGTTTTTTTGTTTGTTTGTTTTTTTAATCTGAATATATGACTTTAAAGTCAGGGAGTTAAAAGATGAATTCAGTGTTTCCATAAATTTGTTCAGTGAGAATAGAGTACCTTTCCACGACTGAAAGATCTCTGTTATCAAATATTAATTGTTAGCAGTGTTTTCTTTGATAATTCACTCTTGGATAAGCAGTATACCTTCAGGAATTTTCTTTAAAATTCGCATAAGATTAGATTGTTTAAAATTTTACTCAAGGGGCGCCTGGGTGGCGCAGTCAGTTAAGCGTCCGACTTCAGCCAGGTCACGATCTCGCGGTCCGTGAGTTCGAGCCCCGCGTCAGGCTCTGGGCTGATGGCTCGGAGCCTGGAGCCTGTTTCCGATTCTGTGTTTCCCTCTCTCTCTCTGCCCCTCCCCCGTTCATGCTCTGTCTCTCTCTCTGTCCCAAAAATAAATAAAAAACGTTGAAAAAAAAATTTAAAATTTTACTCAAGTCTTCAGTTTGGTTTTACCAAGTAAGTGATGTCTTTGCTAATTGTACATAACGATTCTAAACTGTATTAATTATTTTAAACAAAGGGGAAACCGAGTACCGGACCACGGTATTTTATGATCCATAACTTTATAGGACACACTGAACTCTCACCAGGAAAAGCTAGCTGCCGGCCAGATGAGCTGATGGTGGCATATGCCCTTGTTGGACCACCAGAGAGAGACCCCTTTGCCCAGGTCCGGGTAGCCAGAGGTGTCTGAGAGGCCCAAGGGCTTTCTAAGAATTTTAACAACAGTGGTAGGAGAGAACTAAAATATATACGAAAGCATGCATAGCTGACGCACTGATATCACCCTTTGGAATACGAGCGTAATTGCATTTCCTCTCTGTGTTCTGTACAGTTGCAGTCATCTTTATTTTGATTTAGTACGAACATACCAAGTATATTTATAGAGTACTTGACTACTGTAATTATTTACTACTTAAGCACCCGATAGTAACTTCACATAATTAGTCAAAGTTTAATTGATTTTATTACCTGTCAAAGTTAAATTGCCCAAATTTTCAAATCAGCTAATTTAGAAACATACCCCCTTAGATTATTTGATCACTGAATTTAAAGTGTTACCTCTTGACAGAGCTCTGTCGCCCACTCTGTCTATACGAATCCCTGGTCAGATCCACTTAAGCTCAGGTAAAAGTTAAAATTCAATCAGAGGACTTGTTTACTTGATAGCAATTAACGTGTGCTAATATTGTTGCTTTTGTTGTTCCCCAGAGGAAACGCTCCTAATCATGTTTCACCTGGGCTTTTATTCTCAGTACTTTTCTTCTCCTTCTCCCGCTTCCGAGTGACTCTGTGTATATTCCTTAGTGCTTCACTGCATATTATTGTTGAAGAGTAGTAGATACCAGTAATTGATGTAAACTTATTTATCGTGAAAAATGTTAGTGGTGTTTGGAGATGTACAACACGGATCTCTGGATATTCTGTCAGGCAGTTTGTAGAAACGAGGACAAGTGTCTCCTCTGTCTTTCAGCATCTTTTTTTCAGTTCCGAGCTCTTAGGCAAGTTTTTGTGAATATCCTCATGGAAGTTGCAGTGGAATGCTTCTTCGTTCTATACATAACCAGTAGATACAGATGAAGTCTCTGTTTATTCATCTGGTATTTTTGTGTTTTCCTACCCTGGTTCTCAGTCTCCGTTGAGAACGTTCAGTACAGTAATTGAGTACCTGTGATCTGTAAAGGCATCAAAACAGCTGGTTTTGGGGTGTGGGTTACAGCATGTATTCTCTGTTCTTTTGCTGTTGTTGGTGTCTTACCTTTCCAGACCTGTGCTTCCTGGTTTTGTATTCTGATACAGCTGTTTCTGGAAGCTTAATTTATTAGATGGTTGCTTTCCTTTGTTTCGTTTTTATCGTCTTAGACAAGCAAAAAAGTAGAGGTACTCAGGCCTCTGTCTCCTGGAAGTCAGGCCCCTCTGTGCCGGTGGGGAATTAACTAGCATTTGGACTGCATATGGACTCTTGGATAAAACGACAGGGCTGAAAATATGATGCACATAGAATTTCTCACCGTCCATGATGGTTGCTTGATATCCCCCAGTAGATTCGATTCACTCTTCCTCAGAACCCATGTTTGCTGTCCTAGAGAGAGGTAGTCTTCCAAGTTTGAACTTTGAGCACACCTTGTTCCTAAGACTAGACTTCATGGAAATTAGTTGAAATCAGATTTATAGGGATTTATTGTGGGGACATATTTTGGGGGTGTTTTATTCCAGCTCCATCACACCTGACATATGTAGACCTTGGGGCTGAGAGAATAACCAGGGCACCAGCCACCAGCATTGCAGCTGAGTTGGTGTCATGGCGGCTCTCTGTTCCACTTCTGTGCAATGACCTCCTTTGAGCAACTTTGTGGGTTTCACTATGCCTTTGGGAATGTCATTTGTCAGAGTATTTTTGCCATATTTTGACCCTTTGATAAAATTTAGTTATGCACAAATATGAAATTTTTTAAATGTTTGATATATCACTTTTGTGCCCCCCACTACGAAACTACTGTGAAAGATATCAAGAAGTTGAAAATCAATGTAAATGTCCCTAAATTGTTTAGATTTCTTTAGGGAATGTGCACAGAAAGAAGTAGAAAATTCTCAAAAGTTAATGAGATGGTGTGGAGTAGAACTGTGAGTGGCAAATAAGCTATAACCAGATCATGACTCTGGTGTAACATAGGGCATTAAAACGGGGTATAAAACAAGGAGAGGTCTTTAGCGAGGGCTGGTCTGATGGTCTCCAAAGTCTGTTAATATTTTTTTATTATCGAATACCTGGAACCATCTCTTCAAAGTTGTGATTATGATCTTACTCAGGGCAAACAGGAGAATCTTTAATTGTCGTGAACAGTATCTATGATTAGCTGTCTGCTCTACGGCATTCATGCGTAGGCTTACAAAGTCATTGGACACTGATGTCTGAGCTACCTGAATACAAATATAATGAGGCTTAGACTTCAAAAATTCAAAGGCCAAAATACATCTTTCTTTCTAACGTTCTCATACTGCCTCAGTACATATTTCAGCTCTTGTCTCTCTCTGTAGTACTTTGTGTGAGCTATATAATATTACGTAAGTATGACATAGAAAAGCCCCCACAGTGGATGAAAATTAGTGATTCTGGTAAATTGTATTTAAGGTTAAACCTCTTTGGGGTGCCTGGGTGGCTCAGTGGGTTAAGCATCCGACTTTGGCTCAGGTCATGATCTTGAGGTTTGTGAGGTTGAGCCCCATGTCAGGCTCTGTGCTGACAGCTCAGAGCCTGGAGCCTGCTTTGGATTCTGTGTCTCCCCCTCTCTGCCCGTCCCCCGCTCACACTCTGTCTCTCTCTGTCTCTGTCTGTCTCTGTCTCTCTCAAAAATAGACATTAAAAATTTTTTTCAAAAGAATCTGCTTATTCATATATATTTTTTAAATGTTTATTTATTTTGAGAATGAGAGATTGAGAGCGAGCAGGGGAGAGGCAGAGGGAGAGGTGGAGAGAGAATCCCAAGCAAGCTCTGCACAGTCAGCACAGAGCCCGATGCAGGCCTCAGTCCCCACAATTGTGAGATGATGATCTGCGCTGAAATCAAGAGTTGGCCGCTTAACGGACCGAGCCACCCAGGGGCCCCTATTCTTACATATTTTGTAACGTGAAATGTGTGCTTGTAGATGTTTCTAATACAGCAGTGCGTAACGTGGTAAGTAAAAGTTCTCTTTTCTAAAATTGAGACCCTTCCTCTTCCTCCAGGCTTCCCACTCCCCACCCAGTACAGCTACTATTCACAGTCTGGGGTGAGACTCTTGCAGTTGTTTTCTGTTTATTTGCATGTGTGTGGTGTGTGTGTATTTTTTTTTTTTTTTTTTTTTTTTTTTTTGGTAAGTGACATATTAAAATGAACCTAATTCCAGGGGTGCCTGGGTAACTGTCTGTTAAGCGTGTGACTTCGACTCCGGTCGTGATCTTGCGGTCCATGAGTTCGAGACCTGCATCAGGCTCTGTGCTGACAGCTGGAGAACCGGGAGCCTGCTTCGGATTCTGTGTCTTTCTCTCTCTCTGCCCCTCCCCCACTTGTGCTCTGTCTCTCTGTCTCTCAAGAATAAATAAACTTCAAAACTTTTTTTAAAATAAACAATTCTGTAAATTTTGCCCCTTTGTAATATTTAATTCATCAATTGAACAGCCATTTACTAGGTGCCTACTACGTGCCAGGCAATGTATTGGGCCCTGGAGATACAGCAGAAAATAAATCAGGCAAACATGGTGCTGTCACGAGCTTACATTTTGGTGTGGGGAGATATTCAGTAAACAAAATGAAAAGTCAGATATATTCCAGTATTAAAATAGTGGTGATACAGTAAAATTTTTAAAAGAGGGAAGAACCTTAGGGAGGGCTGGGGTGCCAGGGGAAAGCCTCGGAGAGAAGGCGGCAAGTGAGTCAAGAGGGGCTGAGCCACAGGAGCACTTGAGGCCCAAGGAAGAGTCTCGCGTGTGTCCCACCGGAAGGAGAGCACGGGCCGTGGCCAAGTGCCGCAGGGGCCTGTGTGCCAGGAGCGAGGCGCAGGACGGGAAGGAGGAGTTCGTGGGAGCTCGGGCCACATGAAGGTCTGGAGGACTCTGCAAGGACTTTGACTTTTTCTTCTGTGCGGGATGAGACGGTCTGGCATGGTCTGGCATAGGTGTTAACAGGAGCGCCGTCTGCGGGCTGCAGACACTCGGCCGAATGGTAGGAAGGTGGACGGGGACGGCAGAGGCAGGGGAGGTTCTCATTGTGATCCCGCCACGAAGGGATGGTGCTTTGGGCCCTGGCAGTAGCAGCAGAGGAGATGGAGGTGTCCACACCCTGAGTATATGTAGCAAGCACAGCCCACAGGCTTCACTGGTAGGTTGGATGAGAAAAGGATGAACGGACAATGCCAAGATTTGGGCCTGAAGAACGGGAGGGATGAAGCCATGTCCTTAACTAGCTAGGCAGAAACGAGCAGGTGCCATTGGTGGACATTGGGAGCTAGGTTTAGACACATTCAGTTTGAGAAAGCTGTTAGGCAAACTGCTGGATTCGTCGAGTGGTCAGCTGAATACAGGCCAGACGTCAGAGAACACCTCAGAGCTGCAGATGTGACTCAGAGGGCAGAATACACGTCACCAAAGGACTGAACACAGGTCCAGAAGAAGAGGCGTAAGGACCAGACCCTACGTCGTGTCTTTGGGCGGGCAGGAGGTACAAAGGTGAGTGCTGAGGATCACCAGAGGGCTGTGTTGTCGAGTCAGGAAGTGAGCGTGCGTCCGGGTTCGGCTTTCTGCTGGTTGCTCACGCGCCTTAGGCTGCCACGTGCAAGTGCAGGCTTACTCTTGAGCAGGAGTCTGATACTGACGACCCTGGCGCGCCGAGCTTGTTACGGGAGAACAGGACCACAGTCCTGGCTGCCGGGCGTGCCGGACTCTGGTGCAGCGACATAGGTTCTGCTGGGGCAGCTGGCCCTTCCTGGGGCTCGGGGAGGCCTGCCTGTCGCCAAACTCTCCCTGCTACTCCTGCTCCCGAAGCTTCCTTATTACTACCTGAGGTGAAATAGCTTTTTGGACTCTACTGCATTTCCATGTATTTTACTCTGAAAAGTCTTTACGAAAGAGATAATGGTATAAAGTGTTGAGCGGTTTGTTTTCTTTGTATCATAAAGTCTAAACCAGCCAGCTCTTTGCCTTTCCTTTCCGTTCTTTCCCAGCCCGTAACTGAAAAGTCGTTTTTGGCACTAACGTCATTTTGGTAGTTCAGTTACTTCTGTCTCGCAGCCTCCCTAACACCATCCCTATGCCAAGCGTGACTATATTGTGTCACCTACATCTTTCTAGTTGTTTTCGCTTATGCGCTTTAACTATATGGGAAAGAACTGTAGTCTAGTATTTTGAATGCTGGAAGGCAGATCATAAATGATAATGGTAACCCATAGAGGCTTGAGGTGTCGAAGATTTGAAAAGTTAGTATAGGTGATCCACATATGCGATGTTTATAGATGCCTGTCTGAATTTGCCTTTTCAAAATAATTTAGAATATATGAGATGGAGATGAAATCCACAAATCTGTTTTGTGAAAAGAAGAAGCCATAGCTGCACGCATTCAATTTTGTAAAATAAGTAATTGTTTTGTGTTGTGAGGAAGCGAAGGGAATTGCTTTGCCTTGAATTTGAGAATCTTTCCCATCGGCATATACTTCGAATCTGCGCGCACAGCCGGGTTTCACTCCTGCTTCATTACAGGTGACTCCATACCCACTGTGTACAGGCCACGTGGAAGAAAGGGCAAGGAGCCTACCAGTAGTTTGTTAACAGCTTGCTCTCAGGTGGATCACATTAACTTTAAAACCCTTAAAAACTTGTTTTTTTATGTTAATCTAATGTTAGCACTTACCCTTGAGCCTGTGATTTTAGAAAGGAACAGATCAAATCCCTTACCACGTGATCTTTCTATAAATTTGAATGTCAGAATATTATGATTTAAAGCAAGCTGTGATCCGTGTCAGGCTCTACAATGTCCACGTTGAGTTCGTCTGCTGAACTCACGTTGTGCCTCGGTGATGCTCCAGTGCACAAATACCCTGGGATATTTACTCTGGAGTGTGCTGTAACTGCTGCTCTTCGGACTGAGGTCTCAGAAAGGGTCAATTTTGTACTGAACTCTGAGATTGCTGGGCAATACATCTCAACCCTTCCAGCTAATCTTACCTTGAGCTCAAATGGTTCCCTAGATCATCCTGACATGCTGGAAGGCCGAGATGATGACAAAGGCCAAGACAATGAAATACCTAAGTTTGGAAAGGCTGCCTTTCCCAGCTCCAGCAAATCACAGTCACCACCAGGTTGGACAGTCCTTTCTAAATCTGGAAAATATATTCAAATGTCTAGAAATCCTGTTTCTGTAATAGACACATAAAGACCTACAGGATATTTGCTAGCATTTAAGACGCATGGGTCTATGGAACACATTCCAGTATTGCAATAATATCTTTTAGAAAAAACAAATACTAGTCGTGCATATGTTGAAGGTAAATTTTAACTTGTTTGGTAGAAAGACATAGTTTATTCATTTCAACTTAATCTGTTGTATGTCTGAGTCCTGTAAGAAGTCATTTGGGATAGTGATACTCTATCGTCCCTTAACTAAGAACAACGCACCCGTTTAGAGAGTTGAATACACTGGGTATCAGTTATCGGTTCTAACGGGGCTATAGTATTAGCAGACTTGAATTTCCTATGTTAGAGGTATAATCCAAGCACAACTTAACGATCAATCATGTTGTCCTCAGCTTATTAATTTTGTTGAGGAAAATGGTTACTCTTTTTAAACCACCCTGATAGGTCTTTATTGGAGAGGATTACTGGCAGGGGACTCGAAGTAGGAAACTGTGGCTTTCTTATTGTTGCTGTTTTAAGTCACTGTGAAATGATAGATCGTTCTCTTGATTTACTATTTATAGAACACCAGTGATCTAACTGTGATACAGAATGAAGAGATGTCCCGTGCCCAGTATTTTTAAAAATACTGATGTGGGTACACACCAGGAATAAGAATTACATAGTCCTACGGAGGCTCAGAGAGGCTGTCCATGGCCAGACGCTAACTTCTCTTTCCCCGGCACCATGAATGTCTGGACCCAACATTATTTATGAATCCGTGGCATGCAAGAAACTGAGCAACATTGCTTCTATGAAACTATCAGCTTTATTAACAAAAGGGGATTGGAATTTATTCTATAGAGATATGCAGGGTTGTTCTATAATGTATGCCTGTCCTTGTAAAATTTCATGCAGTCATGCTAATGAAACATTTTCTTGATGTCGTATCATAACACTATACTATAAGACCTTATTACGACTTTTATAAATTCTGTACGAATCAGAGTTTTTTGATGGGTAGCACTGTGACAGATTGTCTGATTTGGGACAAAAGTTCTTGTTCATACTCAGCTTCCATTAATATATCAGTTGTGTTTAACTTTAATATACTAAAATTTTAAAAGAAAATTAGTTCATTTTGTAGTTGATTTTTTTTTTCTCTTAGTGCTTTTCTCCTTTCCATAAGCCTGTTTTTGGTTTTACTGGTAAAATCTATCATGTTTCTGTTTGTTAACCAGTTCACTCTAATACAATAACTGGTGAGAGTGTCATCTGAAAACTGAGCCAAACGCTTTTCCCGTCGACATGTAAGTGTGATCTCGTTTCTCAGCTCTCAAGTAACATTTTCATAGCGTCTACAGGTATGTTGCTTGAAAGACAGCTGTTGTCTTAGCGCGAGCGTGCTGTTTGGAAGACTGCAATACTTGGTCAAATGTAAAAGTGAGCTCATCATAAATCTCAGGTGTGAACGTTGTTATGGTAGGTTTGTTTCTTCTTTTTCCCCAGACATGCGCTGTTTGTGGCTTGTATGTATACATACTGCATCTGAGTGGTCATGGGCACTCGTGAAGGGTAAAGGCACAGTCACCTCCTTAGGAAATTATAATCAAATAATTGTGAGAGACCAGCACTGAACAGACATAGGAAGGGGAGAAAGAGAAACAATAGATCGGTGGTTCCTTTTGTCCTATCAAAGCCAAATTCCTCTCTCTGGTGATTGGGATCGTCTTAATCTGACTCTGCTTCGATTCAACGTCTTTAGCTCTCTCTTCCGTGCAGCATGCTCCCCGCACCCCCTACGGGGCTCTCGGATGATTGGCTCAGGGCTCACACTCACCACCTGGCCGGGTCTGCCTGTCTCTGCTCCTGAGCTGGAGCTTGTCAGCGCCTGCTCCCTGCCTACTGATGTCTGCTCTGTTCTTTCAGGCTCACCTGAAGCCCCACCTCATCCGTGAAGTCTTTCTGGCGATTTCAGTCAGGAGCCACCACACCAGTGCTTTTTGTAAACATCTTTTAAGGCCTCTTTGAAAAGCCCAACATAATGTGGTGCTTTTGTGTTCTCATCCTTTCACTGAACCTAGTGTCGACCGTTAAATCATAGGCTTCTTTTGCAGAGACATGTGTGTCTTCATAGGTTTGAACATAGCACAGGTCATTTCTAGACACACAGTAGGTGGTAATGCCTAATTTTTTTTTTTATTGATCACTTGATACAGAAGTAGCTGAATGATTATAATTTGAAGATTGTTAGGATTGTGTTCTCAATGTCCGAAGACAAAACAATAGTCAAGGCATTTGTGATGAAGCTTTAAATGAAATTTGAAATTCCTTTTGTCAATTTATCTCAGATTAGTTGTATTAATAAGAGCAATGATTTAACAGAAATTCTCTTTGTATGGTCTTTAAATAGTAATATTAGTCCTTTATTTGTAAGTGCTATTTTAACCTTCCTTACATAAATCCAGTGTTTTCTTCCCTAACCTGAAGCGATAAAATTTCATTTAGTCCAGAGTAGAGGATTTTGGCAATTTAATATATGTCTTGTTCTTCAGGACTTGACTTCTATGGTTAGTTAAAATTGTTTCAACTTCCCAAGCCCTCCAGGTCTGGGAAACCCTTGAAAGGGGGTAGTTTGAAGTGGAGGGGGCAGCCTGGGATATGGGAATAGGTCTCATATGCGGTATAATTCCTTCCACCTGTTCTTTTCGCGTTGGCGTTTTAGAGCCACGCAGGAAACATAAACTCTTTCAGGACTAAACCAACTTCTCAGGCCCTGAGAAGGGGACTTAGTGGAGCTTTGTTTTCAGCGTTCGATTCGGGTTCTGTTGCCCTGTGTAGATCAGGGTGTTGGGGGACATTGGGGGGTGGCGGGAATGTGACCTATCATCTAAGCCAGGGATTGGCAAACTACGGCCTGCATGCCAGATCAGTCGCACTAACAGTGTGTAAATAAAGTTTTATTGGAACAGAGCCACGCTGCTTTGTTTATTTACTGTCTATGGCCGCTTCTGTACTAAGGAGGCAGAGATGAGTATTTGTATCAAAGACCTGATGAGCCGCCATGCTATGGAGAAGATGTTTACTGTCCTTGACACAGAGCTTTTCCAAGCCCCTGATGGAAGAGAGCTCTGTGCTGGTGAGCATTGGGTACAGCACACGCAGGGGAGTGGGAAAGATTACAGCCAAGCTTCACAGGATGGTTTTGGGTAGACCTGAGTTTATGGTCTCTTTGACAAAGAAAAATTCCATGGGAATGAGATTTTGAAGGATGAATTCAAATCTCTGAGGGCATAGCCGTTGTAATCCTTGAATGTTTTTCTTCGGAATGAGTCATTCTCTTGGTTCTTAGTAGACTAAAGCAACCTGGGATTAATATTCTGCTTAATGCTCCTCCCAGAAGTAATTTTGACACAAAGCTTTTCAACCTTGGGATTGGATTGTAAGAGCCGCAAAATATATTTCACAGCTTTTAGAATCTGAATGATATCTTAAGAGGTTTTAAAATGACAGGCTTTGGTGTGAGTGAGGTTAAATTTCTTTTCCAACTAGTTAACAAGGATCTAGCTTGTTAATTAGGCTAATTATCACCTGTTCAGGGCAAAAATGCACTCAAGACTGTTGGCTTCAGTAGCAGGCTCCCTTGCTGTATAAAAGCCCGGGAGGCAGTGGGAGGGGCGGTCCAACTTTCATCTGTAAGCCACACGTAAAGCCTGAAGAGTTGAATTTAGTAAATGAAACCTTTCTAATCTTAGGTCTTTGTGGCTTCTTGATATAAATCATGCTCGTGTTTTATATATAATCAGAAACAGGCCACTCTCCCAGTCTGGCCTTGTTTAAGTAATCTGGGTACTAGCATTATCATGTAATAACTTCGGTTTCAGGTTATAACTTCATTCATTGAGTCAGAGTTTTTATTTGGACTCTGTACACATATACATGCACACAAATATTTGGAAGGAGATGGTCAGAGGGACGTTGAGTGTCTTCATAGTTACTATTTACCTGTCAGCGTACCTTTCTGATTACTCAATTCAGAGAAAAACACTGATTATTTTCCATGCAGTTTAAAGGTGGGCATTACACATAAACATATGTGCAGTACTTTGAAACTTCATAGAAATAAGATGAGTAAGATTACTGTGGGCTAATACTGGGGTATTTTAATGTGGATTTAGTGCCCGTTTCTCATGAATCCGTCTTTTACTCAGATGTTTCCGGGGCCAAAGATAACAGAGGCATCTCACAATTCTGGTGCTTACAGATACCGCATCTGTTACATGGCAGAATGTCCTGAACTTTGTCATCTTGCTTTGTTATCCTTGGGGGTACCTTTTCAGCATAAGACGCTCACGTGAATTAATTGAGCGTCGTGGTTGCTCTTCGGTGGTTGTCGTTCTGTGCCTTTTATGTGCTGCTTTGTTCAAGGAAGTGATTGTTTTCAGTTACGTTTGCAGCTCAGCAGAATTTGTGCAGTAGCCCTACTGCGCAAAGATTCCATCATACTCTGTTTTCATTTCATCTCTCAGTGTATGGTTATATAATCATTAAATTATAATAATTTTAATAAGAGGCTTTTATTTCAAAGAAACTGCCTGAGCATCGGTAGCATTTGAGGAACTCAGAAATTGTTGAAACAAATTCATTAGTGTGGTGGATGGTGTTGGTAGGAATCAGACACACCTGGCCTCGTCCCAGTTCTGTGCTCCGTTTTTCCCCATAAAGACCAGCAATGCTTGTCAGTTATGCTTTTGCAACCTCAGTTGGGCTTTACTGGAATAGTTTTGAACCAGTCAACACCTTTGTTTCACAGTTTTGAGAGATAATAACTGCATGATTAGTTAATATTTTGACAAAGTTGAGCTTACTCTTCTATTAAAATTTTATTTGTAGCACACCAGATCACGTTCATTGCTGTGCTTTTTTTTCTAGATGTGAATTTGTGTGATTTATTAATTTGACAAGAGTGGTCCAAGGAGTCATGTAGAGAAGATAAGAAATATTGCTTGATTGTGTAATTAAAATGTCCATTTTGAATTGTGAAAAATTTCAAAAGACAAAGCATTTGGGAAGATGTTAACATATGGCCATATTTACTTTGAATTCCTTCTCTTTTCAAAATGACAAACTTGTAACGCTATAGCGAACACTGTCCCATATGCATGCCCTCACCCCTCTTTTCAGACACCTTGGTGTCATGTGCAGGCTTTTGCATGTGGGCTTCATAGGTTTGTATTTAATACTTTTTTTTTTTTTTTCCCTGAATGGTACTGTTCTGTGCCCAACTTGTTTTGTTTTAATGCGGTTACATTTTTGAGATTGCTAATAAACGTACCCCTAGGTGATGCATTTTTCTACATTATCATGTCCCATTTTGTGATTAAACCCACTATTTATCTACTCCCCAGCTGCTGGATATTTAAGATTGTTTACATTTTAATGGGGATGACTTTTTTTTTTTTTTTTTATGTGCCTGTGCTCGTGCCAGAGTTTCCCAATTGTGTATACCTAGACTGAGCTTTCTGGAAGAGAGGTAGGGATGTCTACAGCTTTAAAAGGCATTGCTGAAGCAATTATATCCTAAATTATCCTGGATTGGAGAGATTAGAAAAGAACACAAAAGTATACTAGTGATACCTCTTACTGTATGTATTTAAAAAGTATAAAATAATAGAGCACCAAATTATCAAACTACCCTTGTCTTCATAGGTCAGTGGAATATGTGCAGAGTTTTCATTAAGTTGCTAATAAGTGGAATGAATAATCCACCTAATAAGGTTTTAAATATTTTAAATAACATTTAAAAATATAATTTGAAGACTAGGGCGCCCGGGTGGCTCGGTCAGTTAAGCGTCCAACTTCGGCTCAGGTCATGATCTCACGGTTCGTAAGTTTGAGCCCCGCATCAGGCTCTGTGCTGACAGCTCAGATCCTGGAGCCTGCTACAGGCTCTGTGTCTCCCTGTCTCCCTCTGCCCCTCCCCTGCTTGTGCTCTCTTTGTCTCTCAAAAAATAATAAAAAAAGTAAATAATTTACATTAAAAAATATATAATTTGAAGAAGATGAATATAGACTCTCCTGTTAGGATGCTTACCTCGTGTAGTAATAGGGAAAAATAAAGTTAAGGACAGATCTCAAAAAAGTAGTTCTATATTTTGACATAACCTGTCTGCTCTTTAAGCATTCAAAGCCAGACAGCTGTAATAGAGTTTCTGTAAGGCAGAAGCGTCTATTAAGATAATGGTATGATCATATATTTCAACTCCCAATCGATTCTGTGGTTTTACTTTGTACGTAACACCGAGTGACACCCCTGTGAGAACCTCTCGTTTTGTTATGTGTCTAACAACGAGGATATCATCTACTCATTTCAAAATTTTAAGTCAAGAGGCGTGGGTTTTATTTAGTCTTGGCTCTGCTGTTACAAATCATGCCAGGAGTGACTTCCAAGAAGACAGGTTCCCCACAAGATTTAACGGAGAGACCAAACAGGGCCCAGAGCCATTCCAAGTGTGGCAGGGGTACCAAGGAGAAGACAGCACACATAACCAGAAATCTAAAAAACCTATCGTGAATGTATCAGAAAATGCTTAGAATTTACTTTGGAAGCCTTATAAACTTACTCTAAAAGATGAACCCTTAGCTGACTCTCATAGTTACCCACATGCAAAAGGGCTTTATTCCAAAAAGTTAGACATCTCAATCCCTGGAAGCCAGGAATTTTGTAATGACATCTCTTGGTAGGAACTGGTACAGGTGTTATGTGTAACATTCTACATTTAAAATTGTTTCCCTCAAAATGTGCAGATCATTAGTACATTGTCTTCAGATTCCCACATTTTTGAGAAGTCTGGTATCATTTCGATTTCTTTTGCTTGTGACATTTTTTTCCCCCTTTGAAACCTTTTAAGATCACTTTATATCCGGTAGAAGCATCTAGTGAAGCCTGAGGAAAGAGAAAGTAACAAAATGCCTTTTCTCATTACAAGTCTTAACAGCACTATTTGGCATTTTGAACTTTCTATTACATATTATAAAATAGCCAGATTATGTAAGACCTGGAAATGGTGTTGAGGCACACCTACTCTCCTCCCAGAGATGGCTTTCTCAATGCTACATTTGTCATTCCTCTGCTATGGCCTGTGATACGATTTTTTAAAGATTTAACTTATAAATGTTTTAAGGTTTAAAAAATTCATATAAGAACTTTAGAATACCAAAGGAGTGTACCGGAACAAATACAGAAAACGTGGACTTTGTACGTACATCTAGGTGCTAGGTATGCAGTTATATCATGTTCTGCATGTTTGAAATACTCACCTTGTAAAATAAGCCCAGATGCTGAGGAAGGTGACGGGACCAAACGGCGTGAGAATCGGGAGCGCCAGGCAGCCTGCATAGCCCGTGTTGCCGTGGCGCAGAGAT
>NC_080792.1:3868790-3948790 GCF_028018385.1 Neofelis nebulosa | reverse complement strand
TTCTTGAACTCTTTCTTGTAGACTTCTTTTTTGGAAAAAAAAAAAACAAAAACAAACCAAAAGCAACAACAACAACAAAACCGAACCCAACAACCCAGTATTCTTTGGGAATGCGGAAGCCCTTTAACAGCGGTGATATTTGATCCTATCCTCGTGGTTGGCAATTTTTGTAATAATGAAATAGGTGACGGGGTGATCATTCTCTGCGCACGCGGGGCTATTTGCATATGATTGTGAGTGTGCCTTGTACTAGACAGTGCTTATCTGCCAGAGTGCCTCTACGCACGGGCGCGTAGGACAGACTTGCCCACATACCTGTAGATATATGGAAATACCTGTAACGTACACACAGAGGAAGTGGCAAATCCCACGTTTGCTGTGATGCCATACTGTCCACCTGTTTACGTAACCCATGCCGGAGTGTGCAAAACCTCGGTACCCTCAGGAGTAAGGGGCCTCGTGCACATTGCACAGGAACCTGCACAAAGAGTTTTGCCACGTTTGAAATCCAGTTTGTCGATATCTCCTACTAGAGAAGCCTTATGGAAGCGTGTAGATCTATGCTGGCAGGCAGGGTCCTTCTGCACTGAAAACATGGTGCTCTACGTATGGATAAAGCGATAGTTGACAGTGACTTGAAAAAAAAAAAAAGATTAGGGTTTTTTTTTTTTATGTGCTATTTTCTTAGGATTCATAGAAAATAGTGAATTGTGTCTAGATTAGCAGATGAACCAACTCTCTTTTACGTTTTGACTTCACTGGAGAAATACATTGTTAAATTTATGTACTTGGAAAAACCCAACAGAGCTGCGTACTGAGAATTGGAATAAACAGGCCTCCAGTTACCATTTTTAATGGTTATTGTCAGGCAAGGAAAAGAAGATCATTTCTAGAGGTTTTTGAGCTCAGTTATGGTTTGGTGCTTCCTCGAATTCAATCACCTGCTTGGATTTTCTGGTTTGGGAATATCTAGATTGGATTTCTATTTTAATTAGCGTTAAGTTGTTTATAGATTCCATTGTTTCACAGTAAAATCAAACTAAAACATTAAGGTCGAATCACAACTTTGATGTTCTTTTCACTTCATATTTCCTAGGAAGGCCTATTAGCTAAACTGCTTGCTTAACCTTTTCATGTTTTGCAGTCTCTCGTTTCTGGATTTGCTTTTGTTGTTCATCCACCACACTGCTGCAGCAGTAAGCAGTTTTTTTAGATGATAGACATTTTTTTCCCTTCCTATGTCCATTGTGTCTTTCTGAAATTCTGCGCCAACACGAGCAAGGATCTGTCTCTTGTTTTTAAAGGCGGGGGGGGGGGGGAAGAAGTCAAGAACCAATTACGTTATTTTAGGTTTTACCATTTCTATTTTCTCGGCAAAATGCAATACAGGATTTCCTGATTTTTCTGTGATTGCGGCGCATTCTGCAGGAAAATAGCCAAGTAGAATCCCTCCAAGCCACCAGTCACAGGGCCGCTTCCCATGTGCCTGCATCTCTGTGTCCAGCAAAGCCACCGTTAACCATCCACGTATCGAACCCTGTGCGCGTTTCCAGATTTGCAATACTGGCATTTCTGCCTCAACATGCTAGCTGCAGTTTTTGAAGGTGTGTTCCGTGAGCTCCTTTCTGGAGAAAATTAGCATATGGTAAATATAGGTCAAGTACGTACACGCTTATAAATTCCACTTTAAAGCTTGCTTGGACGCGTGGATATATAGGGGGGAGTGATGAGCTTGGACTGAATGGAGCTTTAGAAAATTTGGTTGTAAAAAATACCCCCAGTTTTTAGTTAAAAAGTAAAGTGCATCTTCAGCAAGATCATATGATGAAATAAATTAAATCAGCAGTGAAGGTCAGTATACATTCTGACTTGGGAATGTGAACTTTTCAGAAACCTGTATTTATTACATTTTACTATTTTTAAAAGCCAGCTGCAAGATTCATAGCAAGAAATGGTACTACATACCAATGAACACTGAACCGAAGTGAAGGCTCTTTTCAAAATGGTTAATACGCCTTATTGGCAAGACATCGCTGCTGCTCATGCCGGTGCTTCAGCACGGCTTTAAAATATATGGATTTAAAACGCAAGTATCGTGACTAATATTTATTTCAAGTACAGAATGTGTCACAGCAGTGGGCCATCCTACTATTAATGCAGTAAACTGTGTAATACTCTATAAGAGCCTGCCCTGCTTCAGTTCGTAGCTACATGAAAATAACAGTAAAACATGTCTGTTTTTTCCTGCTAAGCTTTATTGTTACCTGGGAAGGTGCTGGCATCGAGAAGGGCCAAATACAGACAAATAATGTGACCATAAACAATACCTTACCGTTACTACGCTGGGCAGGAATCTCTCCAAACCACCTCCACTTTGACTATATGTATAAATATATATATATATATTTATACATACATTAAAAATTATATTTATATATTTATATATATATATAAATTATATATACTTATATATTTGTGACTATATATACATATATATTTTTTAATTTTATAAAACGTTAAACTGGAAGGGAACTGCTCTAACTCCAGAAAGTCATTGGAAGTAAACACTGGGAGAAATATTCCAAGTTGGCCCGGAAGTAATTCAAATTGTTGGCAACGCTGTGAATCGTGTATGAAACACTAACAATATTAAGGAGCAGAGTGCACTGGGGGTTTTCAAAGGGAGAAGAGCACAAAGGCCTGGGTTTGGGTGACGGGTGCTGGGGAAGGTGGAGCTACCTTGCAGCCTGTCATTTCCTGCAGGAGAAAAGTTTTCCTCACTTCCTTCAGCAGGTGTTGAACTTGGATTGCTTGTCAATTTCGAATCGGTTGTAAGCATTTATTTTAGAAAAAGGGAGCAGATCAGTGTCGTCCCCTGGCGACTTGGAAGACGCACAGAGGTGGTTTTTAAAGCATGTGTTTACCCCCTTTTTTTTGAACTGGGAAAATGAGCGTCTCCAAAGCTCTGGGGGAAAGACCAACTTGGAACTGCCTTGATCACAAAAGAGCCTTGTCTCCTTCCGACCCCACCCCTTTCCGTGCGGTGCTGAGTCCAGGGAAGCTGGTGTGTGGGGCTGGGGCGGAGGGATGGCCCAGACCCTCTAGCAGTTCAAGGGCATGATGGTGCCAGCCCTGTGGGGAGGCAGGGGGCCCGCCTGTGCTCCCTTCTCCCCGCAGGCTTATTCTGAGTTACTTAACGTGAGGTGCTGAGTGTTTGCCTTAGGTAGGCTCCCTTTAACGGAGTGCTCAGACTCCCCACCTACCCCCTAATTTTTGTGACAACAAATCCAAATCCAGTAGGTGCTGTGCACGTGGTAACCGGACCCCAGGGTTCTCAGGGAGCTTTTCTAAAGTGGGAGCTTGTTGTGGTGTTTGGCTAAATTTCTGGGTAGCTGGCTGAAGGCATTAGGCTGCTGAGAGTCTGGCTCCTTCCCAAGGGGTTTCTGCAAATTAATCACCCCGTGAGCTAAATTTGTTTATAGACGTATTTGGAATGGAGGAGCTCGCATGGGACGCATCCTGTGTTCTGCGGAGCACCTGCTCGAGGTGTCACCCCGCACGGCTCCCCCGTCTCCTCCGAGTGATGCAGGACCTGATACCTCGTGATGGTTGCAAGGGTGATGACGGAGATAATGGTACATTTATCCCTCCGTTTTGCCTCCTGGGAACTCGGGGCAACTCAGCTGCTTCAACCAGAGCTGACTTGGAGCGAGGGACTTAGGGAGACGTGGGGATTTTATATATATCAATTCATTTGTCTGTTTCTATAGCAATTGCTTCTTAAAAATAATTTAGTAGTTTAATACAAAAGCAGTGGATGGGTTTTATGTGCTCGTATAGGGAAGATTTTTTTTTTTTTTTTTCAGTTACACACATGTTCAGTTTTAATGGGTAATAATTACATCTTTGTGTTTTGATGTCAGGCTGGTTATGAGGCCTAATTCTGCAGGCAGTCTCCTCGCTGATTTGCTCGGAACTGCAGATCTCAGAGAGGGAGGGTTGCAGGCCCGGAACCCTTCTGTTTCCAAGACGAGTTAACACTTAAGTGGGTCCTCAGTTCCGTGTCCGCAGACATTGCTGCTGGTCCGGGCGTTTCTTGTGCAGGCCCTGGAATCGAACACACAGCTGGGTTTGTGGTTGGGTTTTTTTTTTTTTTTTTTTGAAAGGCGGATTCCTCAAAAAAAAAAAAAAAAAATACAACCAACCCACACCACTGACCCCCCACCGCCCAGCCAGCCCTGTTTGCAGACACGGTGCTCCCAGCCCCTGACTCCGGTCTGGGGCTTGCAGGCCTGATTCTGCAGCACTGCCCAGGATGTGCTGGGAAGGCAGTAAAAATGAGCAGTAATCAATCTTTCAGAGAGAAGCAATGGGCATGCGGAGGCCGCTATCCTGTGACTAAACACACCCCTTTTATGGAGTGTTACCACTAATAAAGGACAGCTTATTACGGAGGCAGAGACCAAAGCTTGGATGAGGTCAACCCTGACTGACAGTCATCAGTCATTCTTAATGATACTTTTTCCCGTGCTTTCTAAGGGATTCTGAGCAGAGTGCAAATCATTCGGGGTCATTCATAGTTCATGTACCCACAGATGGCAAAGGTTTTGAAAGACTTCGGTTTAAACTTGTTAAAAAAAAAAAAAAAAAAGATCCTCACTTTTTTTTTTTTTTTTTAAAGGAAGGGAAAATACCCCAAAACAAAACATAGATTTTTCTTATTGGAACGTTTTCATGTTCTTCCAACCTAATAGATGTTTTACACACTACAGTGCCTGTGCATTATTAAAAGAGACATAAATTTATGTTTTATGACGTCTGTCTTCTTTAATTATTACCTTTGATGTCTATTGGTGACTAAAGAGAGCTTAACAGGATTTCTTTCTCTTCTTAAATTTCGTGTCGTGAAACCCAGCGAGTCCCTGACACATGTGTGTTCCTCACCTTCAGGATTATTTTATAAATCCCTTTCTGATGAGCGGAAGTGTCGAATCAAGGACAGGTCATAAAGTAAAAGTATAAACCTTTTAAAGAGGGACCTTGGTAATATATAAACATTCTGCACACTATCTGAATTTTTTATGGACTAAAGAAAAATTATATTTCAGCTGGAGGAAGGGAGAAGTTTAAACATCAGCCTGTGTTTTAATGTATGATTCTCCCCCCCCCCCCCCCCCCCCCCCATTTATAGCCGTGGAAGAAACCAATGGCTTTAGGGGCTATTTTCAACATTTGACTCCATTTGGAACCTGCTTGTTAATTGTACATATTAAAATTCAGAAGGTTGACTTTGTGTCATTTCAGTGTCCTGTATGGGGGAAACCCTGGGCTCAGCACAGAGGCCTGCCTTTTTGTCCTTCCACTGATCTTTTCCTTCCTGCCTCAAACCTCAGTTTCCTTATCTGTGAAGGAAGGGTTCAGATTATTGGAGGATCCCTCAAGCATTACTCCACAACTACCCTGTGATCCCTTGAACCCATCTCGTGGACCCCCGAGTGGGAGGAAGCCACAACTATCTTCTTTTATTAAAAAAAAAAAAGAAAAGAAAAGAAAAGAAAGAAAGAAAGAAGGAAAGAAAGAAAGAAAAAGAAAGAAAGAAAAAGAAAGAAAGAAAGAAAAAGGCTGGTTGTGCTCAGAGGATTTTAGTTGGGTAAATTTTGAGTGTATTTTTACATGTGAAATTGGGAGGAAGCTGAAATCAACAACTTCTGGGCCCTTCTGCCATTTCCATGTCAAGACATATGGAAAGATGTCAGTGCACAGAAGACCCAGAAATGGCACCAGGTGGGGGAATAGGGTGCAGATGTGTATGATGGCGGGCGTTGGGCTTAGACAATGCTTCCTGGGTTCACTTCCTGCTAAATCAGGGAAGAGTAGCCTGGCCACCTGATTGTAGCTTTTTAAAGAGAAATGGCTTACTTGCCTTTGTTATGGAAATAGGGGGTATTTTGAATTGGATGCAGCAAACATTTCTTGAATATCTACACCTGCAAGCAAGGCTAGGCTCTAGGTGTGGCGCTCCCAAGGGTGCTGGAGAGGCACCCTGACTTACTTGTCAGTGTCTCCCTGCGACTTTCCTGACTGAGTGGGTCTGTTCTCTGCACACGTGCCCACGACCTCAGTGTGCCCTTGGGAACGTCAGAAGTGACCTCAGTCTCAACAGGTCTGCTGGGCAGGAGGAATTAGGATCCCAGGGTCATGGAAATGCAGTGCCGCTCTTGAACAGCTGACCATCTTGCAAATCGTGCCCCAGAGGGAAAGGTTTTCCGGGAGGAGGGGGATGCCTTGAGGGGCAGGCATGCCCTGGGGTGCACAGCACAGAGCAGTCAACTGAAGACTGCATCCTGGTGGTGGGTTTCACTTCATGTTGTTTATTATGAGTAAGGAGACCTCAAAGCTCTAAGAGGTTGATTTTTTTTTTTTTTTTTTTTTTTTTTTTTGCATGAATGTTTAGAACTCTGCCAAACCAGAGCCACTTGGTCGAGGGGAGGGTTTGCTCGGCATGAATGTCAAATGTCGAGATCGTTTGGTAAAATGTGAGGCTTAAGTGATAATCTGCGGTAAACAATTAGTTTGGGAACAAATGCTAGGGCTAGGAAAATCCCCAGGGGTTAGATTTAAAAGATCTAACTCAGTTGTAAGGGGGAAAGAGGGAAGGCTCAAAACTAGCAACATATTTTCAAGGCAAAGTCATATATACAAGTGTAAACATTTGTTTGCAGTGTCTAAACGCCTTGAATATTCAGACCAAGTTAAGTCCTGATAAGAGAAAAGTATTTGGATGTAGCTGTTACATTTAATTTTCCTTGCGTAGTCAGTAGATATTCTGTCTCCAAGGAATGGGTCTTTCCTTCTTTCCTACTGACTCCCCTGTTTTCTAGAACCTTCCACCCCTTCCCATTGGTGAGCCCACTGAGTCTTTGATTCCTTCCTGATTGCCCTCTGGAAGACATCTATCAGACACTGTCTTATCTGTTTGTAAGGCAGCTCAGGCCCCAGATTTAAGTCATGGGTTCTGGCTACAAGTTAGAGTGTGATTAATAATTGACTAATGTAGCTTTTATTTATCACAGGCTAGCACATTTCGCCATTACTGAGTTAATTTATGTTAAGTGTAAGCTGTCGTTCAATCTGTTTTTCAACTTTTTTTTTTTCTTTTTAATCCTAAGTCTATCTTTCACTTTTTGAGAAACAAAATCCTTATACAGGGCACAGGCTCACTCAGTGCCAAAAAGTTGATTTCCTTTTCACTGGAGCCATACATCAGCAGCCCTCCCAGCTGCACTGTCAGGCTGTGACAGAATGACATGTGTCATTTATCAAAGGGGCCAGGCTGGGCCTTGGGAAAGCCTGCCGACAAAGCCTGAGAGAGTTCATTTCGCAGTCCCTCCTACCCTCTGTAAGCCCCTTGCCAGGAAAGCCTGTGATGTTTCTGTCTTCACAGCATTACTGTAAGCCCTCAACCTTCACAGAGTTAACCCTCCCCACCTCGGCAGGCAACAACTGCCAGAGGGGCTGTTTTCCCGCCCGGGACCCCCCCACCCCCAGTCGCCTGCACCCCACAGAGCTCTGTCCGCCTTGCTCTCCCCACTTCCTACAGCAGCCTCGAAGGATCCAAGCTCCAAGTTTCCCTCAGTGAGACAAGGTCAGAGACATAAAGAACAAGGATAGAGTTTCCTTTCTGTCCTCCCCGGCAAAAGTTTGGTCTCGTATTTATTTTAGGGCCTGCCTAAGAAGTGTTTTTTACTCTACGCTATTTTTGAAACCACCTACTAAAACCCAATAGATGTTTCTTCTCTTTCTCTGTTACTTAGAATCCGTAACCCCCCTTCCTGCCCTCAGAAAGACGGTGATGGGGCTCGGGTCTCATACTTGCTCAAATGGATGTTTTTTTCCAGGAAGAAAAGGAAAGGCTAGCCTTACCCTCCCTTACCACTACCCCCCCCCCCCCCATTGTATACTTTTTAGATGAGTCCCCAAACCAACAGAAAAGAGCACAGTACAGTACAGTGTTAAAATATAAAATCATTTGGTTAAAGTGTCCCCCCCCCACCTTGAAGGGAAGAGTTTTGCATTTTAATCATGTGTGAGAACGTGAGAAAAGTTATTGTTTCTCTCCCATCCCTACCCCTTTGTACTTTGTATGGTCCCTAGTACTGAAGTTATTTACAGCTGCAGATATCATTTAAAGAGATAGCTAAGCAGACTGTTGCCTCAGCCAGGAACTTTCCAGAAAGAAGTCCTATAAATTAGCCATTGCTCAGGAGTGGCTGTTTTCTAGGCAGAACTGGCCCTTTCATTTGTCTACATAAGGCTAATTTATTTTTGCAGCCAGATGTGAGCTGACAGCCATCACTCAGAGCTTCCGTCCCCCACCGTCACGAGGTCGGGAAAGCAGTCACGTTTCCCATTTTACAGAATCCCCATCAACATTATTGAAGATGGATGTATCTTTAAAGCAAAGATTGATTGTGGATATCGGAGTTATGGTGCCATTTATCATGGTGAATATTATTTAGACTTGGGTTGTACAAGGCTGTAACTTGAGACCCAGCCAGGGGAGGGACAATCTGGAAACGCGAATCCATGAACTTTAATGGATGGATGCTTTTTTCAAAGCTCAACTCACTATAGTGTGATTTACTTTTCTTACAGAAAGGAAACAAGCATTCTGGTTTTAAAGGGACAGCATACCCGATTGTCCTGTTCAGTGCCCCCCTACCTCCGGCCCCCACCCTGGGGACAGTCAGCGTGCAGGCAGAATTGCTGAGAGAGCTTGGTGGCATAGCCTGTGACCATGCGAATGTACGTTAAAGGCCACTTTCCAGATCTTCCTTATCCGTTAGGACTCTGATAATATTAGAAATTGAGATGCACTCCAGAGCTCACCATTACCAGGGAAACAGTCAACACTCTACTTCTTTGAAGCGGGATCCCCTCTCCTAAGCGTTACACAGAGCGGCCCATGGATATGGAAGACCGAACGAAGCAGGACTTGGCCGTGTCGGGAGCCAAAGCTTTGGGGAGAATGCGTGGTTATCTCCAAATGCCGAAAGGTAGTAGCGTGTGCAGTACAAGTGGCCCAGTCGACCTAATTAATACCAGTGGTTCTCGTTCTGCTTCAATATGGGAGCTTCCCGCACAGGAAAAGTGCACGAGACGTCGAACCCTCCAAAGGTTGGTTCTCCAATCTCAGTTCTTAGAAAACCGTACAGCTGGACTTGGGAGCGAATTTGTTCTTCCTTCTCAGGGTGCGGATCCCAGAAGTTCACGCATAATTGCAGATGCCCGGGAGCCTGGGGCGACCTCCTTCCTCTCTGGTGGATTCTGAGTTGTTCCCTGTGCTGATGATCCTGGGTCCACAGTACCGGCTACCTGGGGCCTGGCTCTTTTGCCCTTAACTCGTTTTGTTCGTTGTCTCGTTGCTTTATGTCATCCTTCTGTTTCAGGGTTTTGGATAGATGCGCTCCTAACCATGAGTGGAGGGCTGGCTGCGGTCAGAGCTGGGCCGGGCAGGTGCCTGACCCAGGGCCCCGACACCAGGCATCCCTAGTGAGGCCAGGTCGCACCGACCGCACAGGGCTGCCACCGCTGGCCCGAGAGCGCCTTGCACCACCCCAGCTGTGATGTTTCTTGCGACTTGGAATGTGTGCCCCTCCCCGCCAACACCCCGGCCCCCTTTGGGTTTTTAAATATAGACAGTTGCTTGGGGTAGTGCAGTCTCCTGAACAAAAAGTAATTCTTTCCTTCTAGCACTGGAAGCTTCTCAGCTTTCGGAGGCGGTGCGGTCTCCTGGGGTGACTGTAAAGGCAGACACTACGCGGGCCCTGTGACTGGGTCCGTGACACCACGCGCCTGTGTTCGTAAAGGCACTCACTGCCATGTCTGCGTCCCAGAGGACACTAAGCTCCATGAGGGCAGGACTGAGTGGCTTCCGCTGTGCTCATAGCCCAGCACGGTGCCTCCGATCGTGCTTGTCCAGCGGCCGAGCATGTCGAGCAAGAAAGCTGGCTCCCGCTAGGATGGGTGAGGGGGGTGTCGGAAAGAGAACAAGGGTCCTTTTCTCTCTCAAACCGCTAACCCAAGTCTGGTCATGGAATGGTTCTCTTTGAGGCAGCCTTCTGATAACATGGACACAACCTGAGAAGGAGAAAATCCAAGTCCAATGTAACAGAAAGCAAGGGACAAAGAAGGAGTATAGAGGATGCTGGTCCCTGCGGGGAGCCTTAGGGAAGGGATGAGCCGTGACACCCGGAAAAATCGGGGGTCCCTGTCCTCGCTGCACATCGCCTGGCAGACTCGCGCAGGACTGTGCCGACGTCAGACATTCCAGAGGACCCTGTGCCGGGACCTCCCGTCCGTCTGATCATGGTCGACGGCCCCCTGTTGATTTGCAAGTTAAAAGCACACGCTTGGCCTTTCGGGAGCACAGGAGACGTCTGCAAACAGGAGGCAGTCCGTCAAATTCCTATGAATCACGGCGTCGGTAATGTTGGCCGAGGTCAAATCATTACACTAAATACATTGTAACCATTATTAGCGCACGCGGTCCCTGCCATCTTCGTGATGCCGGAGCTGGTTCCTGGCGAGTGGCCGGCACAACTCAGGAGCCCGGGGCCGGCGGTGCGGCGCGTCCCCACGACCTGCCTTGCCCCGGGGCCCCAGCGCCCAGGAGGCCAGCGACAGCGGCAGAAGTGACGGAACTTGTGCAGTCACCACCGTGCATCCGTAAGGAGCCCAAATTTATCACGGCACATTATGGAGTGCAGCAAATGTCATGAAAACCATTGTTTTTTAATTTTTTTCTTGCAGCGTTTGAATGAGGTGATTTATGGTAGTTATCCATCTTAAGGGTCATCCGTCATTTTTTAGTTGCTAGGCAATCAAACCAGCAGCTGTTTGCTTTGAATCAAGCTGAAAAGTTGTCAGTCACCACACGCAGGTATGACCTTAGTGGTTGAAAACATCATGTGTGCAAAATTAAAGAGAAGCCGTCTTTCTTCCCGGCTTCCCCTGACTGCTCTGTCATTTGTTGGTGTAGCGTGAGCCCTTCCTGGCTCCTACAAGAAAAAAAAAAAGAAGAAGAAGAAGAAGAAGAAGAAGAAGAAAAAAAAAAGAACAAAGGAGTGGATGGAAAATTCCTTGACTGGAAACTCGAAAATACCCCTTAAACACTGTGTTTCTCCCCTTCCACATTTGTGTGACACTTTCTTACTGTGTTTCTCCCCTTCCACGTTTGCGCAACACTTATGATGGCGGTTTCAGGTTGGCCTGGGTGCATGAGGCGAGATGCGTTTGTGTCCTGTTGGTGGGGCCTTGGCAGGCTCTGGGTGATGGGGTGCCCGTGAGTGCCCTTCCGCTTTGCGCCCGGGCTCCCTCCACGGTGCCCTCAGGCTGCCCAGCCTGGAGTGGATGCCAAGCCCTTGCCCATCACTGGGCGCCTTTGCGCGTCACCGAAGCGTCTTCTTCTCCTGCCTGGCCTGTGCGTGTTCCCGGTGCTTCTCCAACATGGGACTTCTCCCGGATCCTTGCTTTTCTGTGGGTCACCCTAGAGCGTGTGGCTGATATGGAGACGGTATTCCTCGACATCAACAACTTGCTCGCCCCGTGTGAACAGGGCTCCCTGCCTGCACCCTGTAATTTTAAATACAAGACTGTAAAACTTCACCCTAGTAAGGGAAATAAATGCACGGTGAGACCTGTTTTTAGTAATTTAAGCTAGATTTCCATTAGCTGTGGACCTTCCAAGTAGGAATTTTTCCTTTGTTTCTCAGTTGGGTTTATAATGTAATCACACAGGTAATTTTTATCAATAAAAGCCAAATTTGGGGGACCTGTGTGTCACAGAATACTGGCTTCTTTAATTCAGATTTACCCGGATGTTTTCTATCTACTCGACCTTACTGGAGGATATTTAGACTCTGTGGCTGTAAGATGGTTAGCATGTATTTTGCAAAGTCTAAAAGAAGTTTAATTTGAGAATTAGGTTTGCCTTACTCAATGTGTCATCGATATTATTTTGTTTTCATCGATTCATTCGACAGGTATTTCTGAGGGTCCAGAACATTCCTTCTAATAGATAGGGGTTCTGCACATTGAGCAGGAGTATCACAACCTAGGCTTCTCGCGCACCAGGTCTGTATCAGACTGTATCTGTCTGGAGCCACACCTGCACTTGGCCTGGGGCTTGGGGGCAGGTAATGAGCCTCAGCAGCTGGGGAATTCTGGGTTGGTCTCATATCTTACTGTGTTGTAGGAGTTTTCTTTGGAGTTTTTCCGCCCACACCCACGCGGAAAAGTGATATTCATTCCACCTGCAGCCTCCCCAACCCTACCCGCTTATCTATTTAAAACTTTGAACTATAGAAACATATTTTACTCCCAATATGTTCTCGTGTATCTTGTAAAGTACATTCTTTTCTCACTTGGTGGAGAATCTGGAATTGCTATTATAGCACAGTTTGCTTAGGAAGAATAAAAGTGGAAAACTTCCCTTAAAACCATGCTCCAGTGTTAACGTCGATTTTCATGGTGCATGTATCAATACAGTGGCAATGCTAGAAAGAGTACTTTGCCAATCATCCCCACTCTGTAAGAAATACACCAAAACGCACGCCGCGTCAGGTGTGTTGGTTCTGGATAACCAGTGCTAGCATGTGAGAATCACAGATGTGCTGGGATCATTCCTTGTGTTTTCAGGGTTGCGGGGGTTCGGGGACAGACTGAGTCAGCCTGGTAGATTCGTACTAGAGACTGAAGTAACACACACTTTTGGAACTTCAGGAACCCCGTAAACGGGGGCGCCTAGGTGGCTCGGTCGGTTAAACGTCTGACGCTTGATTTTGGCTCAGGTCATGATCTCAGGGTTCGTGAGTTTGAGCCCCACTTCAGGCTCTGTGCTGACCTTGCAGAGCCTGCTTGGGATTCTCTCTCTCTCTCTCTCTCTCTCTCCTTCTCTCTCTGTCCCTCCCCTGCTCTCTCTCTCTCTCTCTCACTCAAAATAAGTAAGTTCATAAGTTTATAAATAAATTAAAAGAAGAACCCTGTAAACAAACTTCCTTTTTGAGGGATCGCTCTAGACCCACCTACATTTTTCACTTGGACAGCCCGTTTTGTACTTTGAATTGTTGGACAGCCTGCATTGTGATGCTGTTCCACCGAACACCTGTATCCCTGCCCTGCTCACCATGTGGGATGCAGTTCACTGCCTGGTAAGACTTCCTTTATGCAGTCGTTTGGGAGGATCGATTAATTGATTTTTAAAAAACTTTAGAAAACCCCTTTTTGGGGAACATGGAGCATAGGGTTATCTGTACACAGAAGGATATACCCATTTTGTTGTTGTTTTCGGAGCTCTTGAAATACAAGGCTGCACCCGGGGCTTTGTTCTCGTTTCTATTCCACTTACTATCCTTGAGAAGTTGTTAATTTTAGCTGGGCCCCTATCTACACAGACAGAAGCTGAAATATCTTCTGTAGGTTTGGGGGCTCTTTTGTATGCCAGCAGCCGCACTGCCCGTGAGTCCGTGGTGACTGGCCACAGGGCTGGCTGAGGACAGCCAGAGCTGGACCGGGGGAGGGGGGTGGCTGGAGAGAAGAGAGGTGGCCCCACGGAGCCTTTGGTGGGTGTTTGCAACTCTGGTTGCTGGTTCCCTGTGTACCTTCTTCCCTCTGGCTGCCCCACCTCCTCCTCTCACCAGCTGCTTTTTCTTATCCTTGACCCTCTCCGTCCGTTTATGTCTCTCTATCCACCTCCTCTGCCAATTTTCAGGGACACTCGGGCTGTCCCTCATAAAGTTTGTGCATGGCTTCAGAAGTTATTCTGCAGCATCGTGAGCTCTTCAGAGGACAATTGCTCCAAAATCTAGTAATTCGTAATAAATACAGTTCCGGACGATGGAGTAGAGGCGATGCGCTGAGAATATAGTAGCTGTTTTGCCAAGGCTTCTGCGCAGTTATTTGAAAGGTTGTTTTTTTTTTTTTTTCCCATTAGATTCTGTATTTTTCGCATATGAGATGGCCTTTGTTATTGTGCTTTTATGCGAGTTGGTTGGTTACCAACTCAAATTAAGAAAATGCTGGTGGGTTCTCAACATTTCCGTTAACTTTTCTGTTACGTAGGACATATTTATACACATTTCTATAAACTTAGTTCAAGGGTATCGGTGAAAATATTTTTTTCTCCTCATATTTGCTGTTCACAAACCACTCGAGGGACAAATTGTTGCCGTGATATTTTGGGTGGTTTTAAAAGTAAATTTTAGACCCTGTGGTGCCCTTTTATTTTATTTTCTCGGTCGGCCCCGCACATCGGAAGATTTGGCCTGTTGAAAAATTGCTTGGAGCGAGTGATAATTATTAGTTTCTTTCACTTTGTTGGAATAAAGGTGTATGCCACGGCCAGCGCTCGGTCCTTGGGGGTAGCTGGTGCGCCACACCTGTGTGCAGATGTGTTGGACACACGCTCATGTGAGGGGAAGTGAGCGTCCGTCAGTGTGGCCTTCCCGAGCATCAGTCAAACTGCCTCAGATCCTTCTTGGAGTAAGGTGGGGGACTAAATAAGAAATATTGACGTTAAACATACAGTTCTTTTGGCTTCTTGACGTTGTAGACGTGGGTCACTGGCTCTCATTATTACCTTTCTGGAACTTTCTGGGGGGACCCTGGTTGTGCATCGATGCTGTTGGGTAAGGAACACCAGAGTGGCTTTAATGTCAACTTACCCAAACCAACTGGCTCTGTACCTTCAGAGACGCCACACACGTTCATTAAATGTTGGATTTCTCAGCTGTGAGTCAGGATGATGATAACTGGCACAGATTCCTACCTCACAGAGTTCATTTGCTCATTTCTGCAGCCGCTGTTCATTCGTTGGTTGATTTAGCCAACACATGCTTATTTTGAGTACCTGCTTGTTTCCAGACAGTTCTAGGAGGAAGAAAAACAACTAAGAAGGTCCTCCAGGATCTCATGGTATAGTGAGAGTATTTGGAAAACTAAAGTGGTTATCAATATTAACTTTATATAAAATATTTTACTTATCCCGTGCATGTAAAAATTTCGTTGAGTAATGAAATAAATGTTATCAGGATTGAATATGGGAAACAAAAAAATCCATGTTCCGACTTATCTCAGCCGTCTTTTCTTCTCTTCGTCTGCGTAATTCAACCATAATCTGCAACTTGCCTTTGCCACGGGCACTAGAGCAACCCGTCTGCTTCCTTCAGGGTCTGCTCTCATGGCTCGGCTTCTTCACATCGGCGAGTCCCTTTCTAGGCGGGAAGACCACGCTCCCTGCTGCGGTGTGGACACCGCTCACATTCTCTCCCGGTGCCGCTCTTTGACCCTGGCGTCTACGACGTTACGTAGGCATTCTGTGTACTGCGTGGCGTGCCTGCACCGGTCGCCACCCAGGGCCCTGCTGGGGTTCCGGGCGTGTTGCCGCGTTTCAGTCCTTGCCCATCTGACAGGTGTGTGGCACTCACACGTTTGTCCCCGCGACCTTCCCTGGAGTCACTAAGGTAGGTAGTCTGGGTACTTTGGGCAGACCCAATTCTAGCAAATTCTCCCCTGTCTAAAACATGCTGCTTCATAGTTGCGCCTTCCTCGTGCTTCTTGCCGGGGAAGGGAATACTGCCAGGCAGGTGGAAAGTGTGCCCTCGGGTTGCATGTCTTCTGTAACAGTCCCCCAAAGTCGCCTTTGAGCCTGGAAACGGGCAGATTTACTGACGTGCTTACAAAACAGTAAGTGTGGTATGCTTCTCAGGGTGCCTTTGCAAAGGGCAAACCCTAATGATAATAAGAGTAATAATGGTAGTGAGCCTTTCCTCTACCATTTAAGCTTTATGGGGACGGAGGTTTTTGCTCATGCTGCGCACACAGTACCTGGGACAGTGTCTAGGAAGTCGTAGGTGCTCAAAAAAATGCTTGTGGAAGGACTGGATTTAGTATATTTCTGCACACTTGTATTATCTTTCATTTTTGTAGTGCTCTCATTCTTTAAGACTTTTAAAAAATATTTGTTTACTTTAGAGAAAGAGAGAGAGAGCACGCACACACACATGTGGGGGAGAGACAGAGACGGAGAGAGAATCCCAAGCAGGCTCCACACTGTCAACGTAGATCCTGACACGGGGCTCCATCCCACAAACCGCGAGATCATGACCCCAGCTGAAACCAAGAGTTGGACGCTCAACCGACTGAGCCCCCCCGAGCGCCCCGTATTGTTCTTACTCTTAGGTCTGTTACATGGAACGAAGCTTACTGAATTTAAAGTCCTATAGGTAGGTCACATAGATTGTCATGAGGTCATTACAAGCTAAGCCGGGTAGGTCTGGTTCCTTGACCTCCGAAGCCAGCTACGTGCTGTGTGTGTGTGTTTGTCATACGTCTTGCAGAGTCTGTTTCTGATGGTTGGGGTACAGGGCACAGAAGTCTTGGTTCCCCGGGCCGTCCCTGGTCCTTCCGCCAACCAGCTGCAGGGGGCGCTGTGGTTTCTCCATGTGTACACCAAGGGAGGGGGACCGAAGGCTCCCTGAGACGCGTTCTCTGTGGAAAGCCACGTGTCATGGTGAATTTTCCTGTTGCTCTCATGCTCCATGTACGGAACAAGGACAAAAATCCTATCTCTCACACGGATGCACATAACGTGTACATGTGTGTATGTATGTGCACACTTTTTTGTGTTTGTTTTTCCAATGGCTGCAACATTATCTTGTAGGCGAGACTGGGCAACGTCCATTGCATCAAGCTCAAAAGGTGAGGGATGTTTTTAGAAATATTCATCACTTCCAAATGACTCATCCCGTGTCTCACTTATTAATTTATCCGAAGCCCTTCTTGAACAGTTTCACTTTGCTGTTTACTCTGCTAAGCTCCCTGCTGGTTGGTTTGCACTTTGCAGCCTCGTGTGTGTGCGAGATGGAAGCACATCTTTGCCATCGGGACATGGCATGTGCAGAAGTGGTTCGTGGCACCATAGTGCCTGTGATGGGTTCTCCCGGGTACCACGCGGCTGCTGAAGACGACCACTGCACACGATCAAAGTCCCGCTGGCCACACCGATGCCGGATGGGTAGCTCCCACAGCTGCTCGCGTGGGGAACATTGGAAACTCTAAGATTTCTAAGAATTGGCAAACTGGAACAGTACATCACAGTGTTCTAGGAAAAAAGTCTACCCAGAGACTATTTGGGTTATTTTCTGTGCAGGATAGCGTGTTCTTGGGTGAGCCCGAGGGAAAGGTACTTCTCGAAGGCAGGGACCTGGCTGAGTCTCCAGGAGCCTCCCTAGAGGCTGAGTGAGTGACGCCACTTACCCGTCTGTGAGGAAGACGAGGTGGTCTGAGCCCAGTGCCCTGAGTGCGGGGGGCGGGGGGCAGGGGGCGAAGGGGGGGGAGGAAGCCAGGTGTTTTGCCAGGAGGCCTCTTAATAAAAGTACAAGGGCGGCTGGTACAAGAAAGACAATCCCAGCAAGCAACAAGCCCTAAAAACCTGAAACATGACAAAATCCAGAAAAATAGCATACCTTTGTTAATTAGTTGCCCGACCCAGCTGTTTTCCTTCGTGTTCTGCACAGAAAGGTAATTCGCTCGTTCCTCCGGGATGGGTGATGAGAGGGGGTCTTTCATTTCTGATGGGTGGGGTCCATGAAACAGGGAACTTTCTGCCAACGTGGCTTCTTCCTCTTATCAAATCTAGAGCAGGCCGCGGGCCCCCTCTGCTCCCTGTTCAGTGGGAGGCGTGGGAGGAGAAGGGGAGCCCCGGTGGGTTCCCTGGCCCCGGTGGGGGTGTCCTACTTTTGCAAAGGTTCAGAGGCCACATGGACCCAGGGCTTCCTAGGGCCGAAGAAAGGGCCAGCTCAAGCCAGGGGCCTAAGGCATCAGGGACATCACAGCAAACCCCCTTGTTAAGAGCCTTGTCTAACGAGATAATTAATGGTCTGAATTAAATGAATAGTTGATATTTCAGCAGTATTTATTTATTTATTTATTTATTATTTTGATTAAAATTTCATGGGAGCCTCAAAGCTCAGCTCCTTTTGAACTCTTGAAAGAAACTTTTTTTTTTTTTTTTTTTGGCATTTCTCCAGAAGCGTGGCCATGTAATGATTTCATTATGGAAGAATATGGACACCTTGACCATGAGCTTGTTATGTAAAGAAGCACAGATTGTCATGCAGAATATTATGCAAGTTAATCATTAGGAAATTATAGAATAATTCTAAAAACTAAAACTGTAACAAGAACTTTTTATACAAGTTCAGATTTATTAAATTGTCATTTTAAACTGTTGGCTAGAAGAAAATTCTCTCTTTTGAACATACCCGTTTTTGAGTGAGAAGAAAGTCTCAGTTCCTTTCTTTTTTTTAAAATAGATACTACCTGTCTTCTTCCCTGCCTGGGATAGACACACTTCAGTCAGCAGGAAGAGGCTCAGAAGGATTAACTCTGAGGGAAATGCTCTGTGAACAGCAGGGAGAAAGCCTGGCATCAGTTTCCCCTGTTTTGAGAAAACGCAGTGTATCTGGACCGCTGTGCATCTGGCAGGGAGTGACCACAGCCCCCTGCCTTGCTTGGCTCTGTATAACGAGCGTGGACATCAGAGGGTCAAAGTATTGAAGCCCCTGCTTGAGCCCATTGGTGGAACGGACCTTTTATTTATTTTGAGAGAGCAAGCATGAGCAGGGAAAGGGCAGAGAGAGAGGGGGAGGGAGGGAAGGAGAGAGAGAGAGAGAGATAGAGAGAAGGAGGGAGGGAGGGAGAATCCCAAGCAGGCTCTGCACGGTCAGCGCAGAGCCTGATGTGGGCTTGAACTCCAGAAATGTGAGATCATGACCTGAGTCAAAATCAAGAGTCAGATTCTTAACCGACGGAGTCACCCCGGCGCCCTGAGAGCTGACCCTTTAAAGATAAGCATATACTTGTGACCTTAGGAAATAGAAATATCCTTGGAGGGTTTAACATGTAAAGAAGAAAATTGTAGTTTTATCAAGCAAAAATTTGTGGAGTGTGGTCTCAAATAGGAGGTTTCTCTAAAGGCTGCCCTCTTTTTTTCTCTCGTTCATGGATTTATGCACATCACTTCCTCCCCGAAAGTGATCACTATGCAAATTTCAAGGACAGTGACTTGGCTTTTAAAGAGAGAAAGATATTGCTACTTTTTTTCTTTTCTTTTCTTTTCTTTTCTTTTCTTTTCTTTTCTTTTCTTTTCTTTTCTTTTCTTTTCTTTTCTTTTCTTTTCTCTTCTCTTCTTTTCTTTTCTCTTCTCTTCTCTCCTCTCCTCTCCTCTCCTCTCCTCTCCTCTCCTCTCCTCTCCTCTCCTCTCCTCTCCTCTTCTCTTCTCTTTTGGGCCAAGTTTGGAATTTGTATGAAATCTTTAGAGAATGTGTGAACAGTTTTCCTGGAAGCTTTGTGGCTTATGAGGCATAGCTCGGGTCCTGTGAGTGTCCAGATGGTTCAGTCGCCAAAGCGTCTCCCCGCCGTGTGTGTGGGACCCTGGACCCGATGACCCGCCCTGGTGCTGTGCCAGCTCTCCTTTGCTGGGAACTTGGTGCCGGGCCCCGGGCACATGTGTGTTCTCTCCCCAAGCCCCGGCCCAACGCACGACACTCTCCTGCTGGAATGGGGACATGGTCTCCCATGGTGCCGCCTGCCCCGGTGGGCGCCCCACCCCCACCCTCCATGGGCCATCCCGGCTCGCCCACCGCAGGAGGTGACACACAGCCTCCTATTTGGAGATACAGTCTCCCGCTGCTCACAGGCCCTCGCTGTGTCCCAGTGCTTTCTCTTCTCCCCTCTTGTAAGTTACTTCAGCACGAGGATCGCATCCCACGATTTTGTAACCGTCACAAAACACGAACCCTACTCGGTTTTGGTGTTCAGAGTCAGTAGTTTTTAAGAGCCAGTCAAACCTGCTATTTAGATCAGTACATTCAGAACAGTGGCTCATTGACGGAGTGTTTTCTTCCGCTTTTTAGTGAGTGTTTTGATGTAGGAGGGGTGTCTGCCACGGGCACCTTAGGCACGACACGCCCTGGCTGGGGGGCCTCTCTTGTTGGCTCTTCTTCCCTCTCGTGGATGAGCAGATATTTATTGGGTGCTTACTGGCTTTGCTGCCAGGAATGGGAGCAAGCACGTCCCATTCCCCATGGAAATGGGTCACTTCGCCAGGACACATCTTGAGTGTTCCGCAACATTTGGATGTGTGGGTTCCAGATTCTGGGGTGGGGTGGCTGGCCTGCCCCTACAGTCCCGTGACACTTCTGGGAATTCGAATAGCTGCCCTCAGTTCCTGTCTCCCCTTCCCATGCGGTAGCCACCTAGCTTGCAGTGCAGGATTTGTTGACCCAGGCCCTGCTCTCCTGCCCCCTCGGGTGGCGACTTGCTTTACTGAATGGAGACCAGGGCAGTAGGTCTACCTTGAACGATTCTCTTCCCTCCGCTCCTCCCCAGGTCAGGGACCGTGGAGGTGTGTCTGTGCTTGCAGGTGTGACAGTGACCCTTGATGTCAAGGACGACATGTTTCATTGTATACAGTTGGGGAACTAACATATTCCATCTTGCTTATGCTTCTCTTACCTAACTTATTTGATTTCTTCCTTGTTCAGGGAAGCTCCTAACAAATAAGTAAAAATTAAGAACAGGGGGTTTAATAGTGAAACAAACCAGTTGTTAAAATAATGGAAGTTCATTCTGTCACAGTTCTGGAGGCTGGTTGGAAGTCAGAAGTCAAGGGGTCGGCAAGACTACGCTCCCTCTGACGGCTGTGGGGAGAATCCTTCCTCACCTCTTCCAGCTTTTGGGGGCTCCTGGCAGTCCTCGGTGTACCGTGGCTTGTGACTGTGTCCCTGTACTCTGCCCCCATCGCCACATGGCCACCTTCTCTGTGTATTCTCTCATTATTAGCCACCAATCACTGGATTTAGGACCCATCCTGATCTGATGACATCACTGAAACTAAATAAATTGCATCCACGAAGATCCTATTTCTGAGTAAAGTCGCAATGTTAGGTTCTAGAAGGACATGAATTTTGGAGGACCCTGGTCAACCTACTGTAGGAGAATATGATGCCTTATCTTTTCGGCAACAGCTTTTACTAAAGATTGGAGGTAGACGTGTAAGCTACCGCGAGTCCTATATGTGCTCAGGATGCTTTGTAAATATTAGATATTGACAGCCAATGTCTTGGTTATTGACGAGGAGCAACAAACAGTATCATCTTGACCAGTTGGTGTATGGACTGTGGCCATTGCTAGTCCCACAGTGACAGGAAGGACAGACCCATCTTCATGGGACTCGTCCTGACAGGTAGGTGTTCACTGGTCAGCTGGGAGGAGCCTACGTCTTCACCATCTGGGCGGGGGGTGATACAAAAGAAGGGTCCCCCGCTAGCTCATCCTCAAGAAAGTTGCAATACTGTGATTCACCGAAACATCTCGGAACAAATTGAGGTCAGTAAATGAGTGTAGCATTAGTCATGTTGAGTGTGTTTCCATGACACTGGCTGACTGAAGGGCAAAACACTCCTCCCGATTGACATGAGTTACAGTGTACCATCGTCAATCAGAAGGGTGGCTGGTAGGTGCTGTACCCATCGGAGGCTTCTTACAGCTGTGAAATTGTCCCCCAGAGGGATCTACGGGGCATGTGCTAACGGACCGGTCGTTGTTAGATTTGGTGGTGAAGGTGAGGACACTCAATGGTGAGCAGCCACTGCAAGTGGACGGTGGGGTCCTTTGGGGGGCCCCTTTCCTTCGGGTTCTGAGCTTGGTGTTGGTCAAAGGGCCACTCAGGGATGACATGGGCCTTGTAGCCTGCCGCTTTAATCCCTCCCGGACCTCTGCGTGAGGCGATCGTCTGCGGTGTTGGTGTCGCGAGTAGCGGCCGCGTGTGCCGCGGTGGCCATGGTTAGCGTGTTCAGTAGGAATCGCTGAGGAGTGTTCAGATTTGGGAGAATGACGAACACCGCACAGTTTCATCTGTTACGTTAATTACCGGTGACCAGCCCTAAATTAGCTCAAGAGTCCAAAAAGCTTTTTTTTTTTTTTTTTTTTAAATGCATTTCCTATGTGCGCAGTTCTCCTCTGAGTTTCATTTGAATGTTTTTGCCTTTTCTTCAAATTATTAGTAGGGCCTTAGGGCAGGCTCTTTAGGGGTAACACAACATATGGTCCAGGAAGTTGCAGGCTTATGGGAAAATAGGGCTAGGGCCAGACCATTCCAAACCCACGCAGCTTGGTAACCAGGGTACAGAATAAAACAATCATAATAAAAAAAGCCGGGATAAGTTTCTAATAAAGAAAGAAACGCTGTGGTACACATGAGGCTGCACACTAGGCAAGGGGTGACCGAAGCTTGTCGGAAGGGCGTCAGGTTGCAGGAGGGGGGCCGCGGGCAGGGGACCAGCTGGCCCGCACCCCGCGGAGGCCCCTCACCCTGGTGCAGCATCCACAGGTTGGGGAAATCGGAGGGAGCCACGAGGCGCCCTTGTGAGCCTGATGTGGTTCCTCTGGTGACGGACGACGGACAGGAGCCGGGGGCTGGTTTCCTCCAGCACGGCTGGGTGGTTCAGGGCGTCACGCCACAGCTGTTTGGTTTGGCCCATCCTGAGTCTCTTGCGGCCCTTGCATTTTCCTGGTGAAGGATGCGCGCTGGGTGTTCCGCGCTCCGATGGCCTTGGTACAGGCCTGGCTTGAGTCCCGCGTTCTCTGCATCTCACTGTTACGACTTGGAGACCGTAGGTACTACTTACGAGAGGAGGTGTTAGCTTAGGAAGAGCCGGTAAAGGGAGCCGAAGAAGCCAAGATTCTTTGACCTCATCCTTTGCAAAGATTAATAATCCGGCCCCGAGAATATGAAAGCCCTTCTCCGTCTCCCCCGTCTCCGCCCCGTCTCTGTCGGTCTGTCTGTCTTTGTGTCCCGAGTGTGTGTGTGTGTGTGTGTGTGCACGCGTCTGCTAACACCATAGGAGAGAATTCTTTTAAAAGTTAATGAAGGAGTTGCAGTGGAACCCTATTAGATTTTCCTTCCATTAAATGGCTGCTACAGGCTTTTAATGGATGTTTTTAACTAGGCATTGTTGTCAAAAGGACTGTTGCACAAATTAAAACCAGGCCTACAATCTGTGGAGAGAAACTAGGTTTACTTCTTGCCTTTAGGTAAAAACGGAGAAGAGCAGGGAGGAGGTGAATTCTACATTGGTATTTTGAGAACTTGGATTCAGGAAGATAGCCAGTGCTACCCGGGGCTACGGAAGGGAACAGTCAAACGCTTTGTGGGTGCCTCTGTTTGTAAAGCTAAGGCATGAACGGGAACCCTGGATTTTTAGGGGTATGTCGGTGCTAATTTTAAGCCGTTATATTGATATTTAAAACACCTTCTTAGCTTTATGATACTGCACCGTGTTTTCCGTATTTAAACATATGAAGCTGGACAAAAAAGGAAAGATTAGACTTTTCAGGCTTGCTGATCTAGACCTGAGATGTCTCCTTACCATCACCATAAGCATACGGACTTTTTAGAACTGCTGGCTTTTCGGTTTCTCATTTTATTCTGATGTATTTTATCTCTTTGGCCCTATACGGTCTGTTTACTGAAACTTCAGAATTTGTGTTGCAAGCATGGGAAATTCTTGTCCTATCTGGGGATGTACCAGAGGATGGCTCCTCATTGGAAAGTGACTGTCATTCACATTCGTGACAAATTCTTCATCCGCATGGCAGTTAGCAAACAGTACCCAGTCCTGTGACGCAACCCATCATGTGTGCCACGACAGAAACAAGTTCTGTTTCCTTATACTAAGTATCCCGATTATTCTGAGTGTTAAATCTCAGGCAGCCTTTGTCTCTGACTTCTATTGAGACTGTTCTGTGAAACAAATTCAGTGTCATGAAGCCCCCCCCTCGCCCCGCCCCCGTGAATGTGTGGTCACGTCCTCTCCACGCACCCTCAGCTCGTGCGTGAGGCATCCTTACCTTACGAGTATCCGACCGAGATGGGTGTTTCCAATTTTGCTTCCCTTGAACCAGGCCAGGCGTTTTGAAGAGAAAGTCCCAACACAGAGCATTTGTTAGTTGGGTATTTCCTGTGAAAGACTGGATCCGGTTGTCTGGCAGGAAGTCGGCCGAGATGCACGTACCGTGCGGGGCTGTCTTGCTGCCTGTGACAGTGTGACTCGTGTGCGCGTGTCGCGTGGCAGAGAAAGAGGAAGCGCTGTGGCTTTCGTGGGGTGTCCCTCCTGTCCCTCAGGAAAGTGGGGGTGACATTGGGAGTCCCAGATCTCTGGTCAACCCCGGATGGGGTGGTGTTGGTACACAGACCTGGATGGGTTAGTTCGTGTGTGTATGTGTGTGTGTGTGTGTGTGTGTGTGTGTGTGAGAGAGAGAGAGAGAGAGAGAGAGAGAGAGGGAGGGAGGGAGGAGTAGAGCCCTACATCAGTCCATTGACATGTGCCCCAATGTACAGCTGTCCATCACTTGATTGCCTGTGAGCTCAGATCCCACAATTAGCACTACTGAAATCTGATACTAGATTTAATTTTATGAGCTGTATTATCCAATGCTGTTAAGCCATTTAGATCATGTCCGAGTCATGGGATTTAGACGTGGTGATGGCTTTGATTCTTTGTGTGTGTGTGTGTGTGTGTGTGTGTGTGTGTGTGGTGGGGGGAGGGAATTGAAAACCTGTGGCCTTCTTTTCTTTTAGGCACAAAACTAGTTTAATTGAAAGAATAATTTGGCCTGCTGCCGGTCCAGCAGAAGAGCTTGAGATGTGGCAGATTTTCTCTCCTTTCCTCCAAACTCAAGAATTTAATGCCAGCAGGTGGAGTTCTGAAGGCTGCCATCAAGTACACAGAGACAATAACTGTCTTCAAAGCGGAATTTTGTCAATATTTTTTGCTGGGGGCCAAAGAACATTCACGGTAATGGAGTACTGAAACCCTGCTTGAAGAGGCCGCCGCGAGCCAGGGGCCGGAGGATTTATTCCATGTTGGAGCCCGCAGTATTTTGGCGGTATATACGGCTTCTTCATAATCTTCACTCCAGCAAATGGAGGCGCCCAAATACGATTTTCCCTTCTGGAGGCGCCTTTGGTGGACATGCCTGCACAGGGCCAGCGAACTGGCCGAAAGCACCTTGGCTTGGTAGCTTCCACCGCCTGCTTGCCACCCTCACCGAATGCCAGGGCTTTCCTACAGATAATGCGCACGGCACAGGTGCTGGAGATCTGCCCCGCCGTGGACGTGACCTTGTTTCCAGGGTTGCACAGTCACGCCTGCCCCAACTCTGGAGGGCTGTGCAGCCCCTCCCCGGGCCTGTGCTGATCCCTCAGCCGGCCCAGTCCTGTGCCTTTGCTCCTCGAAGATGCCAGGGCACCATGCTTTTGTAGGAAGTCGTTTGAATTAGCAGATGGCACAACCCCCCGAAATCTCATGGCCTTTATGACTTAAAACAGATGTTCGAGTCCGTGCACGGATTGCCTGGCCCCTTGAGTTCTCTTACTTTGAAAAAAATCATCCCCTGAAATTTCATTTTGGAAAGCATCTTTCCCCCTCATTCTGTTTGTGAGTACAGCTGCCTGCATTTTTCCGGCTTTTCCGGTAAAGCAGGTTTCTGATGCAGAGGTGAGGCCATTTTTGTCATTTGCTAATGATGTTCCCGTATTTAGTGTAATTAGGGAAACAGAGGAGTAGCCACACACACAGCCTTGTCCTTCTTCTGAAGTGTGAAAAATATCGGCAACTTTATCACTGAATGTACTTGTTGCTGTGCTTATTAGAAATGTTTAGACTTCGCTATTTTTTTTTAAACTTCCTGTTCACGTTAACAGAGAAGGGCGATAGCTAAAGGTTTTATTTATTCAGAGCCACAGTGCAGGCAAAGTGAAAGTAAACCCTAGGCTTCCGGTTGCATTTAAAAACCAGAAAAACAGAACTCTGCTTTCTAAGATATAAAGATAAGGGCAGTAGCCAAATACATTTTTTTTTTTTTTTTTTGGAAGAAATCGCAAACAACAGAAAGCACCTAGAACTATGTTTCGAGGATGGGTATGAAAAACACAGGCAAGCTTAGAAAAATTTTTCTAGCCCGGAAAACTATGCCTCCAGCAGGCAGACAGGACTTTTATCACACTCACAGACAGCGTCCAAATCGTGGCTCATCACGGCATCCGTGGCTTCAATAATTGCATTCTAGTTCAAGTGTAAAATTCGTGCTTGCGTCCAACTTAATAATACTGCTGCTTTTAATGAAGACTTTTTCCCTTCAGAAATAACATGGCATGAAGTTTCACGTGGAATGTGCTAGAAGCGTATTAATCCCTAGGTTGGTATAGAAAGTAGTGGATTTCGGTCCACGTATTTCTTTTATGCTCATCTTCGTGTGTGTATTTCAGGCATTAATTTGGGATTCTTTAGATACTCCTTTCTCATTTTGTGTCATTCAAAGATTGTGTATTATGACGAGATAGGGTAAGTGGTGATGAATTTAGAAAGGTAGAGACTGAAAATATCAATTGACTTCTGTAAATACAGTTGACAGCTAATTGGCCCCTATTAATGAAGGATTGAAGTAAAAAGAAAACGGAAAAACCACAAATTCTAAAAAAGTGTATTTTTTCTCTTTGGAGCCCATTTTGTATAGGAAGCTAGTGTTTCAATTAAACCTGACATATATATATATATATATACACACACACACACACACATACATATACACATACATATACATATACATATACACGCATATGTATATGTGTATGTACATATATGTACATTTACTTGTCGAAATTATATTTTCCTGTTAATAATACAGCCCTATCGGTGTAGTGTGTCCAACCTCACAAACTGTGATCGTTTAATTATGCTCTATACTGTCTGCATTCCTTGCTAAGTCTTGTGTGAGCCCGCTGAGAATTTCCTTGTGAACGGTTAAGAAATCACAGCAGAATCAAGGATCCAGAAATCTGGTGTGTTAAGAAGGAGGTGAAGGCACAAGGCAGTGGGCGTAAGGACAAACCCTTTGTGTTTTAGAGGACGCATCCGCACTTTCCAGTGGTGGGGGTGGGCATCGACGTGTCTGCAGCTTGCTGAATGAGAGGGGCAGGAGAGGTCTGGGGAGAAGACTCAGCGTCTGTCCCCGGCGGTGGGGGGGCTCACCATGGACCACCCTGGCTCTTCTGCCTGCTCGCCTTACTTGTCTGCTCCCGGCCTCTTTAAGGGTGAAGGTTCGGAGTCTTTTTGGCACCCGCCTTCCCCCACACTCCAGTCTCCTGGGTCTCCGGGTTTGGTGGCACTGTCTTTGCACACGTCTCTGCAGGGGCCACCCCCCGCCCCCCGAGATGTGCCTGGTCACCAGCACTTAATGCTGGGCCAGCTGCTCAGATCTCCCTTTCAGGACAGTCCACCTGTAGCTCTCCCCACAAAGGTCCTGGAGAACACTGTCATAGAAAAGTTTAAGAATCCCGAGTTTCTTGGGACAAGATGTCATGGGCCCTGGGGAAATGAATGTATCCTGCTCAGGCCCCAGTCTCTCCATCTCTGAGGTGGAGGGGTGGGGTTGGAAGCAGGTTCTGTTCTGGCCTGGCCTCTGCCCTGCACTCCACCCGGGGCTCCTTCCTGCTCTTCTGTCCATCGGCAGTGAATCTCAGATTTGACTTTCACCGTCCATTCCCGGGGCCCCCTACCCCGGCCGAGTACCTGGGAGAACTTCCCAGCACCGAGTTCTCCTCTGTTCCTCAAGTCTGGCCCTGCTTACCGCGTCTGTCTTCCTCGCTAGAGTGAGGACAACTCGAGATCGGAGCCGCCTTCCCTTTGCCCCTCCACCGCCGAGGACGGTGCCCGACACACTCTAGACCCCGAGAAGACTTTGGGTGAGTGAATGAGCGGACGAACGGCCAGCCAGCCAACGAATGAATGGATCGTTCAGTCTTACCAGTTCTTCTGCCAAGATCCCTCTTTCCTGGAGGCTGAAAGAACAGTCCCTTAAGGAAGGGCCCCTAGAGCCCTTTGGTCTCCACAGGAGGCTTTGTCACCTTGGGGCTTCAGGCTTTGCCCCTTGCCAGAGTGTAAGTTCCTCAGTGAGCTTATGCATCTTTGCACCGGGACGCTGCTTGACCAAATCACCCAACGGAGTGACTCTGAGTTACCAGCAATGTTGCAGTCGTGCATTTAGGGCTGGCGGGGGGTCTTGGATGGGGTGCCTTTAGCGGATGATGAGCAGACTGAACCCAGGCGGGCTGGGCAGTTGATGGTGGCAGGTGAGGACCCCGGACTTTCACTCCAGTGTCTGTCTCTTGAGGGGGCCCTGGACGTGGCATATTCGCAGGCGAGGTATCATCTCTGTACTTAGTGTCACGGCTGGTCCGGTGCACTTCGAGTTCTTCTCACACTGTTACCCTTGCAGCACCTACACGTATTTTCCATATATTTTATTAGACGATGTATTTATTAGATTCTTTTTCCAGTTATTTCTGCCTGTGTTTGTTCATTTTTCTATTGCTTTGTTCATTTTTTTATGGATTTGGAAAAATTCTAATAAGGACGTTCACTCCTCTTTCTAGTATCTGTATAGTAGCAAACCCTTTGGTTTGACTTAAAAATTACTTTGTGACGGGGGCACCTGGGTGGCTCAGTCAGTTAAGCGTCCGACTTCGGCTCAGGTCATGGTCTCGCGGTCTGTGAGTTCGAGCCCCACGTCGGGCTCTGTGCTGACAGCTCGGAGCCTGGAGCCCGCTTCGGGTTCTGTGTCTCCCTCTCTCTCTGCCCCTCCCCTGCTCACGCTCCATCTGTCTCTCTCTCTCTAAAAAATAAATAAACATTAAAAATATTTAAAAAATTAGTTTGTGGTGTTTTTGCCCTCTTCTGTTATCTTTTAAGATTACACAAGTGAGATATATTTACATACATATATATATATACACACACACATATATATGTATATAATATACACACAGACACACGTATGTGTGTGTGTGTGTGTATTAAAAACCTTGAACAAAGAAAACGAAATTTTAAAATAGATGAAGCTTATTTGAAATCCTATCCTCTAGAAATAACCAAAGTTGATATTTTGGTGTAGAAGGATCTTTTCCTATGCAAATATATACATATAAGTACTTTACATAGATTTTTACCAAAGTGGTTTCTTCGTACATAGTTTGTTTTACAGTTTACTTTTTAGCTCATAACACTTACCATGTCAATATAGACCTGCTTTGTCATTTTAAGTACTTGCATATTATCCCATTTTATTGATATGCACAATTTAGTTGAGAAATCAACCATTGTTGGAAATTTAGTTCTGGCTCAGTTTCACAGATGTAAACAACGATGTAATTAATATCTCTGTATGTATATCTTGGCAATAGTATCATCATTTCCTTGATAAATTCCCAGAAGTAGAATTACCAGGTCAAAGGTTTGGGCTGTTTTAAATTATTTTGGTACATCCACTGCCAGCTGGCCTTCTGGGAAGGCTGTGTACATTTCCAGCACCCCCAGAACTGTGTGTTTCCCTGGGCCGTGGCAGAGTTTTGATGGACTGAGCTGTTTTGATGTAGTCTCACCGGTCCTTTCCTGCATAGTTTCCGCCTCTGAAGTAATGTTTAAAAGGCATCTTCCAACCTCCACGATTATGTAAATACTCGGTTTTATTGTCTTCTAGTAATTTTATGGATTTATTCTTTTTAAATATTTGGTATATCTGAAATTGATTTTGGCATGGGGTGCGTGGTGGCCATGTGACTTCATTATTTGTTTTCAGATGGCCAGTTTTCCCAGTTCTGTTTAGTCAAAGATCTGTCCTCTCCACACGGAATTCTACAGATGCTCCTTCATTGTCCGCGGGATTCTTGTATATGTTCGGGGCTGTCTCTTCGCTTTCCCTGTGATTTAAATGAGCGGTCTGTCTATTCCTGACCTGTACTCCCTGTTTTAATTACTGAGGCTATGTAATATATTTTGAAATAATCTAATAGCTTTCTATCCACCCCCTAGACCCATTACTCTTCTTTTTTTCGAAGAGTATTATTGTTATTTTTTTTTGTTCCTCTGTATTAGATGAGCTTTAGAACCACTTTTGTAAGCTTAAATAATACTTCAGATAGTGGGATTGGAATGATGTTGGGTTAAGAAATTAATTCAGGAAAACTCAGCGTCTCCACAGAAGTAGTTTGCCATTCTAAAAATAAAAATGATATATTTTCAAATATATTCAAGTCTTACTTTTTTTTTTATACTTTTAGGAAGGTTTGTGGATTTTTCACATACTGTTTGTGTCTTTGTTCTAGCTCCCAGGCTGTTCATTTCTTTAGCTGTTGGTTGTTGCTCTTATGAGTGGAGTTACTTTTCTGTTGTATTGTAACTGGTTATTATTGGCGCATTGGAAATCTATTGATTTTCGATAACTTTCTAGCAAGCTTTTTATATTAGCACACGTTGTTGTTAATTTTGCCTATAGTAGCTCTGTCCTACATTTTAGTACTTTTTTATGGCCACCTTCCCTTGTGGCTTTTCTGTTTAAAACAACAAAAACAACACCACCAACACAGTAGCTGGTCGACGTTGATTAGTTCACGGAGAAATTTTGGATTTTTTGTTCTTTAAGTCAAGGATCGGTTGAGAACGATGCCTTAAAGCATCTTCCGCGAATAAATCCCTGAGGATTTACAAATGACCGGAATGGTGGCAGTCCGGCAAGTGGGGGACGGAGACTTCCCTCGGCTGGTGGAGAGTCAGGGAGATACTGGGTCTATTTAGCCTGAAAAGGAAACCGTCTTCACGTCTGTGAAGGCTGGCTGTTTCAAAAGTGAAATCTTTTCAGAGTGAATTGGCAGGAAAAGGAGCTTAAACATGGTGAAGCAGTGAGAAGGGCTATATTTGAATATAAACACCGCCCACTGGACAGCGGGTTAGGAAGGGAGGGAGAGGACCTGATTTTTAAAAAGTGTGTTAATAATAGTGAAGTCTTCCTGATTCGACCACAGTCTTCAGGGTTAGGGATGGGCTGTGGCACTTGTCTTCCAAACGTGCCACTTTATGACATCCTTTCCAAGTTTTCCAGTGTTCTCTGGTGACAGGGACTACATCTTGACAAACTTATAAAATCACATGGGTTTACACGTGTACTGTTTATTTCCGTTGCCCATGCCGAATTCCTGCTGAAGATCCTGAAACTCCTTTAGGGCCCTGGCCTGGGGTAACATCTACCAAAATATTTATGCTTTTTGGGTCATCTCTCATGGTCGTCTTTAACCTAATGTAACATAATTTTTTTTTAATGATTTTTTCTGGCTTTAAAATGAAAACTAAATCTTGGTGTGTTATATTCTGTGTTGTAATTTGGAATTGACAGTCATGTATTTGTTCAGCTTTTATAATACATCATGGGCCCCCCCACCCCCACCCCGTCACCCTGTCTTGCCTACCTGTGGAAAGGGGATGTTTACTGCTTTGTGGGACACTAGGAGGGTTTACAGTGATCATATATAAATAAGGCTGTAAGACACTCATAAACATGTGTATATCATTTTTGAAACAGTACAGCCTCGCCTATCCAGAAACCAATTAATTACCATGTTTATTTTTCCGGGACAGCGCTAAGAATCAGAAGGGATGAAAGGACACTGGGCATCGAAAGCCCATGCGTTGAATTCATGTATTTATTGGCAGACAATATCTCTGGGTCCTCCCTCACTCACCATTTGAATTTTATTTTTCCGTCACACATGGTTGTAATGGTCACGCATACCTGTTCTAGGCCATTGCAAATTAACAGTAGCAAATTGGAAGTAGGCAAAGGCAGACAGAGAACAGTGAGAAGTGATAACAGGAGACCTAACAGTAAGGGAGAAGAAAGGAAAAAAAAAAAACTATTGTAGAAGAATGAATCACATGAAAAACATAGCACTGCAGCCCATTTATTGGAAATGGCATCGTTCTCTGCCCCTTTGTGGCTGTTACTGATTGCCCCAAGTTTTTATATGGAGTCGCCAGGCACATTTTAATTGTGTGCAATATACTTTAAACAGCGTGGCAAAAGCATGTATATTTTATGTAGATTTTCCAGGGCTTAACCATTTTTTATAAAATTCTGCTTAAAAGAGTAACCCTTCAACTACCCAGAAGACTCCGCTTTGCCGAATGAGTTCTAAATCCCTGTGGTTGTAGTCAACAATATCTGTTAAGTCCTTGATAGGATAAATTCTTGATGTATTTTTTGGGAAGCGCTTTTGCATATCATTTCACAATGGTTAAGTACGCTTTCTGCATCTGTTTTAATGTGTCTATATTTTCACGTCGAATTGGCTGGAAACTATTTGGTTCTGTTCCTCTGACATGCTTATTTCCTTTCTTCCTCCCCCACCATCTGGGGTGCTTTCTCCGATGCTGCCTTTGGAAGGAGAGCGCCACTGTGCTGTCTGAACACATGTGGGTCTCGTTGCATTCACATCTGTCTGTTCACCTCCAGTGTTTCATTTGCACACTCCGTGGAGGTGGGGTGCTGCGCGCTGCCTGGAAGAACCGGGGGGAAATGTTCCGTAGACATGCGCATTTGACCACCAGGGCACATTTTGCTCAACAGGAAGCAAATGTGGATAATACAGGTAACAGGCTATTTACACTTACACGTAACTTTTGTATTTTAACCAGTCTTTTCTTCGTCTTTTTTTTTTTCTGCCAAAGCTGGGGATGCGTTATAAGCCCGTTGCCCCTTCTTAAAAGGTAACTGTTTGAAATGTGATCTATGAGACAGTATCTAAAAAGAATCTTAGGAAAATGGTGCTTGTAGTTTTCAGTGCCCATGTAAGGTCTAGTTTGTAAGGTTTCTAAGAAATAACTTTTCATTGACAATAGCCGCCTGAATTGTTTGATTTCTGCTGGACACAGTGGAATTGTTGCAGTGATAAGGCAGTTACAAAACCAGAGGATAACAAATAGACCGCCTTTTTGCGAGTGTATTTTACCTCGTGTACTCAGGAGGAGTCTGGGCTAATGAAGAAAAATAACATTTGTACTTATGTCCTAGAAGAATGTCACAAGAACTATTTATTGCTCACTAAAGAAATTAAATTACTTAATGAAGGTGAATTATTAACTTAATTTATTAGGAGTTTAATTTGGGAGCTATTTTCATAGGGATATTGGCCAAGGCACGAACGATAACACTTTAACGCATAAAGACACTCAAATGACTTTAAATAGGCAACTAAGTGTATTTCAATAGAAACTGATACCTCTATGTTTTAAATAATAGCAAGTCCTCAAAAAAGACCTATTATCAATAAAACTATGCAGTCAGTAAGGAGGTATGATTCCTTTAAAGGGAATTCATTTTCAAAAGGCGTATGGCTTATCATTGATAGGCACCGTGGCATTACTTTATCAGGTAAGTTCCGTTTCTCAAGTAATTGCCCCGTTCCTTCTCCTCGTGGGGTGGCTGTTCATTGGTAACTTTGAGTCATTGGAGACCAGAAATCAGAGTGACCGATGTGCCTTGGGTTTGGTCATAGCCGACAAGCTAAGTCACAGAGGCTTCTGAACCACATAACCCATAGTAGGTCATGTGTCCATGTGGCGATTGTAAATTCCAAATGGAGTCTGTGTTTCCTGGCCTTAAAATAAGATGTGTTATCATTGCCTTTACTAGATAGTTTCTACTTTGTCCTTTTAAAAATACAGTGAGGTGGGAGGGGGGGCAGGGGTTTTTTTTTATATCCATGTGTGAGTTAGTGATTAGGATAAAAGCCAGAACTGGTAACTTAAGGACAGTTCCCTGGAATCTTCTAGAACCATCATCATGTAACCATTGTTTTAGTGATTCATGAACTACGTGGGAGAATTATGAGAAAAACATCTCATTCTTTAAGTAAACTAGGTTTTTCTTCTTTGAATTTTTCAGTGACGTTAGGAATTTCCATGGTTATATGCAATATGGGATCCTTCTAAAGCAGCACATCTCATGTAGATACAGAAACCAATATTGTGCATTTTCACCTGCCCTTCCCCACATACAAACACAGCTAGCGAGGTTAGAGGAGGCATTTTTAGGTTTGGAATTAAGAGTTTTGCTTTCTCTTTAATCTGTGACATTCCAGATGAAGTAATTTACTTATGACAGACGTATGGTGAGAAGCTATTCTTTAGAACTGTCTGGACAACTTTACTTTATTGCCTACTTATCAGAAAATAGTGGTGACATGTATTTATTGCCTCAAAGATGCCTGTGAAATGCCCAGTATCATCTGTATCCCTGAAGAAAGGACCCAACCCGTTCTTTGTTGCAGTTTTAAAGAATTCGATTAAGTAACTCGATCAAATTGGTCTTCAGTTGGGAGATCATTACCAAACTAATCGCCTTCATTGACAGATTACTCAAGACCCCCAAGAGCATGTGATTTCTTGTGTTTTGCAGGAATGCATTTGAAACATTTACCAAAACGCTCAATGTAACATAGAAGCTGCTAAACTATTTTTAAGTAATGGGCCATTTTTATTGCTGCTCTAAACCATGCTTCTCGTCACGTGCCACAAAGAAGTACACAGTTTGGTTGCTGTTCCAGAACCTTGAGTAGGACCAAGCACAGGAAGTAAGAGTTTGACATACTCCTCAGAGCAAGTGCTTCCCTATGAGAAGATGTTTTTAAGGTTTATTGATTGAGGATATTCACTCTGTTCCTAATCCAGGATGTTGTTCATTTAAAAAATTCGGTCTTAAGTTGCTTGAGATGCTGTATGTTAGCAGGAAAAAGTGGCTGGTATCTGTAGATAAAGTCTTGGAAGTCTTTGCTTTTGATTCTGGACTATTTCCGTCTGGTTTGGTGTCTCTGTTACAGAAAGCATAGTCTCAGGGCACCCCCAGTCCCTGGTCAAATCTGTCTTCCCTGCTGCTTATCTTCATGGTTTCAGACAACACTCCTAATTTCAGCTGCTTGATGCATGTCCCTGTGGTCCCAGAAACTCAGCTACGTCCTAGCTCCGTGGCCCGAGGCGCGTCATTTGCCTCAGTGTCTTTGTCTGTAAAATGATGGAATGGTGAGGAGGAAGTGATTGGAGGGCACTGCCTGCCTGTTCTTGGACACGAGCGCAACACAAGGTGTCTGCGGCTTTATCGTGGTGTGGGAACGCCAGCGTGGCGGCCCCCATCTGGGCTCCTGCGTGATCACAACTCAGGCTTTGTTGGGAAGACTTGATGGAGTGTATGTGGTACACACTGTCAGGGGGCTCTCTGCGAGCCCTGCTCCCCCACTGACGTAGACTTCGTATTGAAATAGCATCTCCAGTGTGTACCAGCTCGTATCGGGTGCTCCTGGACACGTGATTTCGCCCACCTGTAGGCTGATGTAAGCGTTTTGAGCATGTTTAGTGCAGGCCAGGCTAAGCCGCGATGTCTGGTATGTCAGGTGTGTGAAACGCATTTTCAGTTTATGTGATTTTCAATTTAGGATGAATTTATCAAGATGTAACCCTATTGGAAGTCCAAGAAAGATCTGTATATTTTTTCTCCCATTATAAAAATGTTACTAACTTGATTTTATGACCCCTTAATGAGTTACAGCTCTCAGTTTGAAGAACATTGCCCTGCAGTATGCTTTTGGGATTTCCCTCCTTATCTGGACTTACAGTGAAACTCAGGAAGGATGACGGTATAGTGAGTCATGGATGCTGTTGGTTATGATGATGGCGATGGTGATAAGAATGATTATGATGACGGTGACCGTGACGATGGTGATGGTGATAGTGATGATGGTGACGGTGGTGACGATGGTGATGATGGTGATGGTGGTGATGGTGATGGTGGTGATGATGATGATGACGATGGTGATGGTGATGATGATGATGGTGATGATGATGATGACGATGGTGATGGTGATGGTGATGGTGGTGATAATAATGATGGTGATGATGATGATGGTGACGATGGTGATGGTGATAGTGATGATGGTGATGGTGGTGATGGTGATGATGGTGGTGACGATGGTGATGGTGGTGATGGTGATGGTAATAGTGATGATGGTGATGGTGGTGACAGTGGTGATGATGGTGATGGTGGTGATGATGATGATGACGATGGTGATGGTGATGGTGATGATGGTGGTGATGATGATGGTGATGGTGATGATGGTGATAATGATGGTGATGATGATGGTGACGATGGTGATGGTGATAGTGATGATGGTGATGGTGGTGATGGTGATGATGGTGGTGACGATGGTGATGGTGGTGATGGTGATGGTAATAGTGATGATGGTGATGGTGGTGACAGTGGTGATGATGGTGATGATGATGATGACGATGGTGATGGTGATGGTGATGATGGTGATGATGGTGATGATTGTGGTGATGATGATGGTGATGGTGATGATGGTGATGGTAATAGTGATGGTGGTGATGATGATGGTGATGGTGATGATGATGATGGTGGTGATGGTGATGATGGTGATGATTGTGGTGATGATGATGATGATGGTGATGGTAATAGTGATGGTGGTGATGGTGATGACGGTGATGATGATGATGGTGATGGTGGTGATGGTGATAATAATGGTGGTGGTGATGATGATGTGATAGTGGTGATGGTGGTGATAGTGATGATGCTGATGGTGTTGATGGTGATAATAGTGGTGGTGGTGATGGTGATGATGATGATGGTGATAATGGTGATGGTGATAATGACGGTGACCGTGATGACGTTAGTGTCAGCTCCTGCTTATTCACATGTTCTTAACTTATTATTTTTTTTTTATTAAAAAAAATTTTTTTTTAACGTTTATTTTTGAGACAGAGAGAGACAGAGCATGAATGGGGGAGGGTCAGAGAGAGAGGGAGACACAGAATCCAAAGCAGCCTCCAGGCTCTGAGCCATCAGCCCAGAGCCCGAAGTGGGGCTCGAACTCACAGACCGTGAGATTGTGACCTGAGTTGAAGTCGGACACTTAACCGACTGAGCCACCCAGGCGCCCCTTAACTTATTATTTTAATTTTAAAACAATGCATGCTTATTTTAAGTAATAGGGAAAAGTGTAAAAACATTTGCATTCATAATAAAAATGGTTAAAGAAAGTTACTAATCTTTTTCCCTTTTCTCCCTTTCCATCTCCCCTCCCACTAAGGTAACCCACGAAAACAGCCTGGTTCTTTGTGCTCGTACGTACGCGGGAAGACATATGTACTGCATGTGGGGCTATCTTTATTGTCTAAAAAGCAGAATCCATTTGTGCAGTTTGATTTTCTCACTTAAAAATAAGTCATGATCATCACTCCAGAGAGACATCCTAGTCTATTTTTAGGCTGCATACTTTTCAAGGTCTCACATTTGTTCAACTGTTCCCTTATTGGTGGATGTTCAGGTTGTTTGTGGTTGTGGACCACCCCAGACAATGCTGCTGGATATTTATGTATTTCAAGGGACACGTTCTTCAGTCGGGTGTTCAGGGGTCAAAGAATCCGTTTCATTTTCATTGCCGAATTGCTTTCCAGAAAGGTGTCGTCAGCATCCATTTGAGTGTGCAAAGAGTGAGCCTCTTCTTAGGTGTGTGCCAGTCTGGCCTCACACCAACACTGTGCCTTGTTGACAGTTGCCAGCTCATTCATCCCGACAGAGCCAGAGTGTGGAAGAGTGAACGAATGAATGAGTGGAAAAGTGAATGAATGAATGAATGAATGAGAGCACAAATGAGGCAGGCCCGGGCTGCAGAGTGGTGTTTCTGTGTCCCAGTCCAGCTTCTCCTGTGTCCTTGGCATTGCTCACTAGGGTATGAACTTGCTTCAGAAATAAACGTTTATTCCTATCTTCTCGGACAAGGGAAGGATTTCTTCTGCCCTTACGTTTTCCCCAGCGCAGGGTCTACAACTCCGCGAGAGTACTTCCAGCATTTTGTTGTGCGTGAAAGTGAGTTGAAGGTGTCCTTTCCGCATCCTACTTTTCGGCTTTGTGAAGACAAAGGCTGCCTCTTCACCTTGCGTCTCTGCAGTGAGTAATCTGGTGCCAGATAGCTGACGCTTAGTAAGTGGCTTTGAATCCGCACAAGAGTGTCGACAGGATCTCTGCGTCCACGTTTGTGAGCGAAGCCATTGTTTCCTTCCATTTTCTCATGCCTCACGACTACACACAGGGTCCCTGTTGTCTTTCCTGAGATGGAGAGGCTTAGGCCAGCTGCTGGTTCCCCCTTGTTAAGTGTTTGCAGAGGAAAGAGGGGATGGGGATTGATTGACGTCACCCCCGCTTTCACTGTGAACTTCCGTGGGTGCTGATCAGTTTTGCCTCTGTGGTTCCATCATTTGTCATTGACATGTGACAGTACTTGTTCGTTGAATGCCTGGGTACCAGACACAAATGTACAGCCACAGTACTTGCATGTGCCCAGGGAAGCCTTAATTTCCCAAGTTTGAAGGGACCTACAGGCAGATCGGCTTTAGGTGATCTCTTAGTTTTATACTCACTATCTCTGTAGTACCTCTGATGTCAGATACAATTGATTAAAATCACGCAAATGGTTGAAAGTGTGTTTTTTCTCCTGACTGCCGATCTTGGTCTGGGTCTCTCGTCGCCTCCCCTCTCCCCACCACCACAGTCATCCTATAAAGACTCCTTGCTGGAGGTCCTTAGCCTGCCGAGTGGCTTAGGTGATGGATGTTGCAACCCAGCTCGGTAATTTGGGGTGTGGAGGAGGATAGGACTGTATCATGCAGAATGGATGTGCAGTAACAAAGAGCCCCCACATGTCTGCAGCTTTGAGTGACTGAACTTGCTTTCCCACGTGAGCTCTGGGCCTATCTCCGCATAGGCTGCGTGTTTTCCGCACTCAGATACTAGGTTCGTGTTGTCTCCACCTAGACCATTGGGGGTCACCGTGGCGGATGTGGTGGGTGGTGCACACACTGGCCTTGAAGGCTCTTGGGAAGGGACATAGTATTGTTCCTGCCCACATTTCCTCAGTTGCCTCTGATCTCAAGGAGTGCAGTCCTGTGATGTGCTTGGAAAAGAAGCAGCTGAATATTGGCCAATAACCCTAATGCTTGCTCTGGGGGCCAAGTAGAAAGACGAGGGAGACAGGAGAGACGAAAGGGCAGCAGATTCTACGACCGTAAGGAAGAAACTCTGCCTTGTAAGAAATTAGCTAACTAATTCTGCCAAAAGAGAGGTTCCAAAACCACTTTTGATTGATGGCAACATCGTTGTAACAAATTTATGGTCTCCTGGGTGATTGCCTTGAAGGACAACAGTCATCTCCCTCCAGAAAGATGTTCTCTAAAGGGCGTTGGAATACTTGTCAGCTGATACTGACATCTTTAATACATGGCCTGACCCATGCGCCCATTACCATAAACTCAACCACAGGCGGACATCCAGAGGTGAAGGCACCTTAGTGCTTCCTGTTGGCCGTAGAGAGAGTGTAGGAACTGCCTCCAGCGGGCGGTGCTGCCCTCCCAGAAAGCGAGCCTTCCTGTGTTGCCTTGTTGCAACAAACCTCGTTCCACCTTGTTGAAACAAACACGATTTCTCATTTGATGGTTGCACGGCGTGTTCACTTCTGAACTCTGAGAAGAAGAAACCCTCGCGGGCTTCTAACAGCCGCAGCGTTTTAAGGCTACGGGAGCTTCGGCTGAAATGAAAAGACGTGGTTTTGGGGATTTGAAATCAAGTAGGAGTTGTGATGTGCGGGGACATGTTAATTTCCACATGGGATGATTTTTACAGACCAACCCAATAATGTGTAATAAACACGCAGATAAATGGCTCCAGCTCACATAGGGTTTGGCCGTCACTCAAACCAAACCCCTGAGGTGGACTGGCTTGTGGCCTCTACGGGAGAGAGAGGTTCTTCTCTGCCTTGGGAAATCCTTTCTGACCGCCCAAGGCCGCTCCGTGTTTTCTCCTCGAGAAGCCCTTCGAGCAGCAGAAGCTGTTTCATGACCGTGTGGCCAGCGCCGTGGGCACGATTGGTTCCGGGTGTCACCGCATCACACTGTCCTGATCGCGGTCGTCTTGTGGTCTGTGCCTTGCGTCCTGCTGCTTATGGCCCTCGCAACTCGAAGAACGTTTTCAGGTTGGAACGGGTTTTAAGGATCGTCTGCCACACCCCTGCCTTTGTGGCACACGAGGAGATGCAGACTCAGGGTAGCTTGTGGATACTGGTCAAGGTGTCCCAGGGATGCCGGTTGTGGAAATAAGATGAGGGACCTGTTTTCTGATGACCAGCCCAGGGCTTTTCATGTGCCAGCATGCCACATCCATCGTCAACTTGTGTGCTTCTGGAAGCTCCACACTAGGCAGTGTGTGGGTTCGTTAAACATTTGAGTAAATACGGTACTTGCGAGATTTTTTAAAGATACGGTCTCTTAAAAAAATAAGGAACACGCAGGGGCACCTGGGGTGGCTCAGTCGGTGAAGCGTCCGACTTCGGCTCAGGTCATGATCTCGCAGTTTGTGAGTTCGAGCCCCGCGTCGGGCTCTGTGCTGATGGCTCAGAGCCTGGAGCCTGCTTCGGATTCTGTGTCTCCCTCTCTCTCTGCCCCTCTGCCTCTCATGCTGTCTCTCTGTCTCTCTCAAAAATAAATAAACACTAAAAAAATTTAGAAAATAAATAAAAAATAAAGAACATGCAGTCATTTGTCAGTAATGTAATCTATCAAACTAACATTACTTCTGTGTCACAATCAGGTTCATCTTATGTCACTTGGACTGAAGATGCCTTTCGGAGGACCAGAAGGTGCTAGAAGTGTGGGACCTACCTGCAGTTCCATTCATGTTACCGCCAGTTTAATTCTCCATCTCTGTTGTTCTTTCTTTACCTCCTAGCGAGGTTCTGTTTTGTGTTAAACACCCATCTAAATGTTATCAATAATCAATATATTCTTCTGACCCATGTTTTATATTTTATAAGTCCTTTTTCTAGCAAGCAAATATCAGCATTCCTAACTCTTAACACAAGTAAATAAATTAAAATAGGTATTTATCAGTTAAGGAAATGGTTTGCTGTAGTTATGGGGCCAAGAAACAGTAACCGTATTCAGTGTATCTGTGTTTCTTGTTTGCAGCTTGGCAACTAACCATAGAGATTGTGTGTGTGTGTGTGTGTGTGTTTGTTAGTTGTGGTGTTTGTATCAATATTCATACGGATACAGTAATTCCGTGTGAAGGGAAATCAGTGTTTTTCTGAGCTGATTTGCATATGCATGTCAGACCTAGCTATGGCGTCTTTATGGCACGGACGAAAACAAGCTGACCTTTTACCAAGTTTTTGATTCTGGAAGATTCTGTGTTTTGAGTTTGGAGGGGAGGGGCTGCAGAGGAAAAGGGAAGAAGCAATTGTTGATTTATATCATGATGCCAGCAACAGTCAGGAACATAAGATGCTTTTCAGCTATAATTGTATCTTTGCTCAAGGCTACTGTAGTTATACTACATTAAATCCCATTGTCAGTCAACTCCAGAGTTTCAAGGAGCTTCCGTTGATACTGACCCATAGAACATTGATACTGACCCATAGAACGGTCCCAACTATCCTTTGTGCGTCTTCTCTTATTATAAAGCGTAGTGTTATTTTATACACTGGAGATATTGTATCACGAGAGCACATAATATCACTCCTTGATAGGATTATGGTACAGTAATCAGAAATACATGTCAAAACTTATCTAGCTAGCTATCCTCTTAAAGTCCTTGGTTTTCATTACAATTATTTTCCAAAAAGAAATCGAAAATAAAATGTCATTGTGAATAGCATACATCTGAAATGGGTTGTTTACCCTTAACAGGAATAGGACAATACAGCACAGAAGCTTTCACCTGGCTTCTATCAAAATAATTATTTTAACAATTATCTCTACCATTCAGTTAACTTTTGCATACGGATGGTGTTTCTGTGTCTTTGTGTTCAGCAACCCCGTGCTTAGAGTTCTGCCAGATTTTATTTTATTTTATTATTTTATTTTTTAGTACAGAGGGAAAAAAAAGAAAGAGAAAGGGCTATTTAAAAGGAATTGCACTCGGATACGTACATTCTTTGGAGATCACGGTGGGGTCTCCGGAAGGGGCGGTCGGACTAGCCAGTCTTACCAGGCAAAGAACCACATAGACGCTGGACCTTAGAAGTCAGTCAGATTGAGCTCATGAGGACACGCATCCTTAAGTGTCTTTGAAAACTCTCATTCCTCACGTGTACTCCCAAGTCAGTTGTGTGTGTGTGTGTGTGTGTGTGTGTGTGTGTGTGTGTGTGTTTGAAATTGAGGGGCAGGCGTTTTGAGTTACAGACTCCTTATTTGTTCATTTACACGTCACTCAAAGATGTGCCATCCCAGCGAGGTCAGCATCAACTTCCTATCCTTTCCTTCCTTCCTTCAGGAAAGTTGAGCGCACAGCAAATGTTACTAAGGGGGCTTTTGTTTGTTTGCTTAAATGCGTACATTAAATTGCTTCTGTTTTCAAATATTTTTCATCTAACGGAGCAGTTTGCAGAATGTGATCCCAATTGTTCAGGCCTCGGACCCTGGTGCAGAGATGGTGGGAGAGAAGCCTGCCCTGACCACTACCCCCCACCCTCCACCCCGCCTTCACAGGGCATCTGTGATTTTAAGGCCAAATCGTTTTGAAAGAGAACATATCTCTCCGTGGGGTAACTTTCTTGCAGTGGACTCACCCCCAAGGTGGGACCCCTTTGGCTTGTCTGGCGTGTGTACTTGAGTGAGTAGAAACACTTTAAGAAAAGTAAACTCCGTGCTTTTCTACTGTCATATTTGATTTGAGCTCTGCTCTGATGGTTGTTTGAAGCTAACGTGAAATGCAGTGCCTGCCTGACCCATTTTCGCAGCCCATTATCATAATTTCACTGTCGTATGGCCACTGAGTTAATGTACTTACAAATGACAGAGAAAGTGTGTTACATGACCTTAGGGTTTTCAAAAATTAAATGACGTGGTAGGTCGTATTTCAAAGAATAGCTAAGGAGAATGGTTTTCTTTCCTGCATAAAGTGTCACTACGCATAGCAACAGGATATTGTATTTCTTTTTTATTACACAAAAATGTGAAGCTTTTAAACCCCGAGATTCCCCACATAAAATTTAATATTGGGGTAGGGAGTGAAATATCCAGTGGATAAATTTGCTTCTCCCCCATCTCGTCCCCTCTCCCTCTCTGGATGAAGCCCCCTTCAAAACTTAGACGTGCAGAGATACTTTGAAATTCTTGTCCGGTGGTGAATTTAGGGTTTTGCCCCCTTACGCAAAGCCATGAGTTCCCACCCAGAAGGCAATGAAGTATTACATTTACTAAAATTCGCTTTGCTAGGGTGCCTGACATTAGCTTATTGTTTTGTCTTATGTGCTATAGGAATTATTTTTCATTTTAAAAAGTGGTGGTTTTTTTTTTTTTTTTTGAAAGATTTGACTCTTTTGGTTTGAGGTTAAATGAGAGCTGGAAAAACACCTTTTAATTAAAGCAAATGATATTGGTATCTTGTCGGTGCACAGAGCCCTATATTACCCACACTTTATGGTCTCCTGGACGCACACAGCCGAGCGGTACCCCACTCTGTGTGATTGATGCTCTCCATCATGGACGGGGATATTGGGGTGTGACAGGCCGTGATGCACGCCCAGTGCGTAAGGAGACGGGGGACAGACCTCAAAAGTGCAGTCCTGTGGTAGTCCTGTGGGAACGAACTCACTCATCTGTTCTAGAATTCTCTTTCCAAGTAAGAATAGTGTATGTAAAGCGGTACCTCTCCGAAGGAGCCCTCAGGACTGGAAAAGCCATAGGCTGACTTACGGATCACAGACTGTATGGGGCGTCCGCACATCAGTAAGAATTCAAAGTCCCTTTGCATGTTGTTTGTGTGAACTGAACACAGGGTCTGTGTAACGGGGAGGCAGCTGTGCGGGGTTGAGTTGCGTGCCAACCTCGACTGGAGTTTTGGTGACCAGAGACCCAGCTCGCATGTAGAAATAATAGTATTAACCACTGTCCTCGAGAAGAATGCCAGGAAGAGAGGAGAAACAAGTCTCAGGCTTATATTCTGTTGCAACTGAAGGGTGTCCCTTGAAAGCCAAAAAGTGGGACTAAAGTCGGGCCGTTGGGTTTTCTTTTGGCTCCTGTCTGCAGACTGCAATTGAGGGTGCTTGAGTCCAGAAGTACAGTCACGGGCTCCTGTCGATCCACTGGCAGGACGCGTGCCCTGCGTCCGGGAGGGACCGTTGTGCGCGGGCTCGGTGCAACGCAGAGCCTTACGAATGTAAGCCCCTGGCGGTGTTGACATGAAGAATATTATTTAAAGTTACTAAAATTTGACGAAGCCGCTCAATTTCATCTGCGCAGTGTTGTGCACCCAGACTAAACTGCAGGGGGAAAAGACGGGGTGGCAGTGTGTGTTTCAGAAATGACTTGTCATGATTAATTTCTTTTTTTTTTTTTTACACCAAACCAATCAGACCATTTAAAAATTTTCTGACGTAGCCAAAAAGTTTTTATTTTTGCCGTTGGCTCCGGCGGCTCTGAAAATCCCTTTATTTCCTTGACTCCAGTGGACAGCGACCGCACGGTCCTCTTTTTTTCCGAAAACGAACACCGCAGCCTGGACACGGCAGCGTTCGAGCGCTTCCCCCGGAGGAAGCCTCGTTTTACCTTGCAGCTCGACCCCCGGTCCTGCCCGGGGTTGATCGGAAGCTGCCTTCTCGCGTTCTGAATACACGACGCCCGCGGAAAAGTCAAGTTCGCGCCAGCGTCTCAGACACGCGCAACGGCCCGAGAAGCCAGGGGACTCCGTGGCACGCGCACGCCGTAGGGGTCCAGCTGCCACGCGGCGCCGGACGTGGCGGCGGGGCTTCGGGGTGGGGCGAGCCGTGGAGCCGGGAGGCCAGGAGACACAGGGCTGCGCGTGGCTTCCAGAGTTGACAAGGGCAGGGCGTCTGTGCACGCAGGCGGGGTGGGGGGAGCTTCCTGCCTCTGCGCTAGGGGAACACATGCGGGGAGGGGAGAAAGGAGGGAAGGGGCCAGGCGCCCCTCTGCCAGCAGATGTGCACGGCTGGCGAGTGGTCGCCTCCAGTTGAAGGATGCTCTTGTCCCTTATTAGAGACGTGAAGCGGGTCAAGAAAGGAGGCAGATGAGCCCTCGCCTCTCAGAAGCAGGGCAGACCTTTTGTATGCCTGTTGGGCTCTGACACAGGCTTGGGTGGGAGAAAGATAGGGGGGGCGTTTTGCACGCGTGGAAGTGCATCCGGTTGGGCATTCTAAAACAATGCACCGCATTCTCCCTCGTCTCGCAGACACGGGGCAGGCAGGACTGCACCTTGGGGCTGTAACTTTCCAGGCCACATTGCATCGCAGGGGGACAAGTGTAGACCCCCCCCCCCCCCCCCCACCACCACCACCAGAGTTGGCTTCCTTAAGGAGGAGTGGGGATGAAGGGGCTTATTAGTACCATGAATCGCCTCTCCTGTCAGTCAGACACCCAGAAATGCGCGACGTGCTGCTGGCCATCGCGGGGCCGGAATATAAATCACTGACGATTACATTAGTAGATAATTTGGGAACTTAACAGTTTGCATTTTGCACTTCCCCGTTGTTTTGCTGACTTGCGCTTTTCTTGGCTGTCCGGGATTTTATTAACCGTCTTGAAGACATCTATCACCTCCTTCCTCTTCATTTTCCAATGGGCAGATTTTCCCAGGAAGGAGAGTTGCAATACTGATGCCTGCAGTCGCTGCTCCAAAAAGATTGCTGTATTTCCATTGACATGCAGTGCATTACCATAATTGGCTTTTCTACATGATAGGAGAGAGGAAATAATAATGTCATTTTATTTACAGCCAGAGTGTCGCTTTATGAGACTTCTCCAAGTTTCTGCCATGCTGTGTAGGTCAAATGACATCTTTTGATTAGTCCTGTCCAAAGACTTCAAAGCTGAGTGGCATGTAATGGAGACCTAGTGACAAACCAAATCTAGAAAAGAAATAAGACTGCCAGTTTCCCATTAAACAGCCTGCTAAACAGTACAGCTTCCCCGTGTCGGCTACGGAACCACTCTGACCACCTAAATCAGGGGAATGAAGGGAAGCTGAATTGGACATTAGTACCGCAAATGACTGTGGTGATTGCCACCGCTGCCCCCCTCCCCTCCCCCCAAAATCAGCAAGCAGACCATGTGAGTTACGGGAGGACCGCGCTGCGCCCATCCGTTTCTCTCCTGCCACTTGCTGGTTTTCTGATCTGGTTTATTTAGGTTTGACATCAGCCAAATGGTGTAGCAGGACATCTCTGACAGATATTCTTACTGATTTAACGGGAGGCACAGCTCAGGAAAGATGGATCTTCTGAGACAGGATTTCGGAGCGGTGTTTTTTTCCCTTTTCCACCCCATTTTCTTTCCTTTATGATCCCTGTTGATATGTTGTTCCGACGCACAGTCGAATCATTAGGGCCGTCAGAACTTTTGAGGAAGTGTGTTTGATTGACGAAAGGGAGTCTTGATCCTGACTGCCACACACCGTGTTAGTGTGCGTTTTTTTGTTTGTTCGTTTGTTTTTGTTTTTTAAGGTTTCCGAACGGGCATTTTGTACTAGAGATTGACAAACTAAGTCATTTCTGCCCCGCAACAGCGAGGTGTACCTTCCCAGGTGACTGGGCCACGTAGAAATTTCTACCGTTTGTGTGAACAAAGCAACGTCCTCAGTGCGTTCATCTACATTGATTGGCTTTGGATTAAATCTAGGGTCTACTCGTTCTTTAATTCATTATTCCAGCCGGTCGTTATTGAACAGCTGTTTTGCTTCAGGTACCATGCTAGCTGCTAGGAGCCGAGGTCCACAAGGATGTGGTTGCACTCTCATCAGGACGACAGATCGCTTGGCCCCCGGTGACGTGCACACAGGTCGGGGGAGGGGGGGGTCCCCCGAGGCCTGGCCAGGTGGCAGTGCAGAACCCATTCTGCGGTAGTGAGGCCCTGGGGTGCACAGAGAGGGGGCTTGCTAGAAGGAGCCTGGGTGGACCTGGTTAGAAAACAGATTCTTTGTTTCTTTTCGGCTCCCCCCCGCCAACTGCTTTTTTTTCATGATGGTAAAATACACACAACATAAGGTTTACCTTCTAACTGTGTTGAAGTGGACAGTTCAGTGGCATTCACACCGTTGTTCAATCTCTAGCACTTTCCACCTTCCCGAACTGAAACGCTGTCCCCATGAAAGGCTAACTCCCGTCCCTCTCCCCAGCCCCTGGCCACACCCTCCTACCCTCTGCCTCTGTGACCAGCCTGGGTCAGTATGGCTGCAAGTGGATTCCGGGGGGTTGGGGGACGGGGGGGTGGGAGCGGTTGGCGGATGCCAGTCCCGGAAAGGCTCTCCCCGCAGCCTGTCATGGCTTATACAGATGAATACAACTTTCAGGCAGAACTGCCCAGGAGCAATTCTGCTGACCTTCATGTAGATAAAGATCTGATTTTACAAACAGCATATTCTGAAGACAGGATTCATTTTAAACCCATGCCGCTTATAGTTCCTGATAGAAATGGTTCCATGTACGGTAATATGGGTGCATGTCAGGAGCCTGGCTCTGAAACAGACTGCCGGGAAAGGCCACCTGCTGGTAACGTGTCCGGGGGCAGCTCACAGAATCCCTGTGCCTCAGTTTCCCCATGTGGAAGTCGTAGTTATAGTAGGCTTTCCCCTCATTGTTGGCGAGGGCTTAACGCGATTAATAAATGCAGAGCACCGAAGATAGTGTCTGGTCCAGAGAAAGGGCTCCCACTACCTGTTATTAGTCAAGGACATTTTAACCTAATGCATATCGCTGGTTGAGGAGATATTCTGTGGGTACGAAATGTTTACCCAAGAACAAGCAAATCAGTTCTTTCAAAATAATAGTATATTATTAATCCTCCCAAATAAATTTCCGGTGTGCTGAAAAAAGTCATGCTCCCTATCTAGGTGGATCATTATCTCAGAATCTATTTTATTCCTGAGACCGGATTTCAGTGTTGTCACGAAAAAAAAAAAAAAAAAAAAGGCTTCTGGTGATCATGGCGGGCTCTCTCCCTTTCTACGGAGAATGCATTCATATGTGCGTACTTTTTTCTTTTCAAGCTATGTTGTGGGTATTTGAGAACTGTTAGCGGTCAACATCCTTTTTTTCTGCACGCGACTTGGCTTTGCTAATTTCCACTTGGAGTCCTCTCCCATAGCTACCTGCTGCCTTTCTTTCTCCCTCTGGATATTTTCGTTCCCCTTTCTTTTCTCAATAACTTCAACATGCCCAGCACTTCTTTCCAAGCGGTTTCATCAACAGAACCAACAGAGACAGAGAGGAAGAGAGAAACACGGGAACTACAAAGTCAGGAGTTGAGTTTCCTTTATTTAGCTGCTCTTAGTGAGAAAGGCGGTCCTGTGGGAACAGCTGGAATAGAATTTGTTTTGTTGCACCACGAGCAAATCTTTTATCTTAAAACCTTTTCCTAGAAATTGTCGAAGCTTGTGTGTTCTCCAAGAATCCCACCTGCAGCCAAGGCACCGAGAGGTGTGGTCTCTGGGCGGACTCAGGGCGCCACGCACGACCTTTGCCAGAGATCGGAGAGGAAGTGTCCTCAGACCGACTAGGAATTGCTATTTACGGTAAATTTCTGAAAAGGAAAGTAACGACGAGTTCAAGGGCCCTGAGTCCCCCCCCCCCCCCACCCACCCAATTACATGGATCATCGTTCCAGCCTCTGCTTCGGATCTCGGGGAGACGTGATGTCAAGAATGCACGGGGCTCGCACCTAGACTGTGACTCTGGTACCTTTTCCATCCGTTTAGCCAGGGGACTATCTCCAGCTCCACTTAAGGAGGCAGATGAAGAGTGAAATCCCTTCACCTGCCGAATTCACTTCTCTGGGTGCCCCAGGCACCCCGGGCCTGCAGTCTGCCTGCACCCCCTCCCCGGTGTGCTCAATAATGCAGCAGGATTTTGCTTCCACCAAAGTGTCACCTGTCTAGGTGAGTTGTGCCAGTGTCTATGTGAAGTGACAGCCATCTTTGAGTACCAGCGTCTTTAACTGACTTCTCTTTCATCATTCATGTTGGAAAGGTAACATTTTCGACAAGGTTGTTTCCCTCTCCCCACTCTTGTTTCTCCCCACCTCCTCCCCCCCCCCCCCCGCCTCGCCCCTCCCCACTCTCGTAGCGCACCTGATCAAAACATCATCGCTGACAAAGGGTTCCTTCTCCAAATTAAATGAGCCCAACTAGCCTGGGAATTTTCATGAAGAAAGCAGGTGAAATGCTGATGTGCAAAGTTAATGAATCTGGTAACAGAACCTTCTTGAGCCTGGATGATACGATCCAGCGGCGTTCCGTCTCCCCACGCTTCCTGTAAAGAATGCATGGAAGTCAGTTATGCGGCGTGATTCTAACATCTGTCCTACCCCAGAATGGTAATTTGTATAAGTAATGGAAACAGGTTAAATACTTCCATTCTAATGTTGCCGGCAGGGATGAAAATGAACATTTCGATGAAATCATCTCGACAGAGCGGAGCGGGGAGGGGCCTGGGCTGGTTCATTTCCACTCCCTTTGGTGGTGGAGGCCTAATGAGAATGCCCGCGTGGATAGTGCGTCAGATGGAAGAGGAAGGGCAAGGAAATCTCGGAGATCGCAGTTGCCGAAGCGCCGCGAGGCACAAGGCAGCCTGGCCCCCACGTCCGCCTCCGCTCATGACCGGGCTCTTCTCCGAGGGGCCGAGGGGGGGCGAGCAGGGCCGGGGCCCCTTAGCCCTCTCTGTCGGCCGGCCGGCAGGGGTGGTCTTCGTCCGCCGAAACCCAAGGGTGGTCTTGCGTTGCCTCTTGGAGCCTGATCTCAAACCCTCAAAGGGACTGTGTTTTCTTCATTTCTCTGTCAGTGTAAATGATCTGCTTTTTGAGTGGTTTTCTCTTTGCCTAGAAAGTGACTGTGCATCCTCAGGCGGCCATGTGAAGAAGCCATTTTATTTGAGTTGTTGGTGCTATTTCACGTTTCGTAAGAGTCGGCATTCCCTTCCTCTTCACGGTGCCCCATGCACGTTACTCTGCGTCTAGAGAAAGCATGAAGTCTTGCAGGAAGAGAAAAAAACCCAGTTGTGCCAAGTGTCCCGTAATGTCCTTGTCAATTCAAGTATGTGAATGTGGATTATTCAATGTATTTTCATACTAAAATGCTGAATGTGTATGCTGTGTTTGCCAGGATCACTACCTTCCTCCAAGTTAGATGACATTACTTAAAATCCAAGTGGGCTCAAGGTGGAAACAGTAGTCAGCTAGCCTGTTATATGAAATGCCAACACCAGAATGACTCCAGATATCTGCATCTGGGGGCGTGGCAAGAGCTGAGCATCGTTTATTGAAAGAACACATCCTTCGCTTTATGTCGGGATGTTTTGCCACCAAGTAGGAACGGATACGGGTGGGTGCTTGCAAGTTGTGAGAGCGGGCATTCTGAGTAACCCGCTATAATCCAAAGCACAGATTTGGGGCTGACTTTTAGAAAGCAAGCCAGGTTCAAGGCAAAGCCTGCCTTCTATTGTTGTTTCAGCTCTTCCAAATGAGGCACCCCCAGTTGGGTTCATCTTCCAGAGGGGCAGGGATAGCGAGGAGGCCGAGTCCTGGAGCGTTCGTCTCCTGTGGAATAGAGCGCGGGGCGGTTCTGGAGAACACCTTTCCGTAGTGCGTAATTGGGGTAGAGATGAAGGGGCGGGCTGAGGGGCTACAAACCTAATTGCTCATAGCCAGTGGTATTAGGACTCGAGGGAATTTGGAACTTCACTCCGTTTAGCCCTTAAAAAACAAATACAGCTGTCCCTTCCCACCATCCTTAAAATGACCGTGGAATAGAGCAAATTGTGTTTCCTTCAAAGAAACAAAGATGTTTCTTGGAATGTTGGGCTACAATTTGAGAAATATCGTTTTTATCTCATTTGCCAAAGATAAGATGTTTGTGCCTCAGTGTATAATTACGGTGCGAGATGAAAATATCTTTTCGGACAATGCGTGTGTATTTTTACATTTTCAGCCGTCAGGGCGCACATTGTTGACATCAGATTAAACTCTAACAGGGGCCGTATACATTGCCTTATGTCCACTTGCATTAGAATGCACAGGATTTCGTGTTGCTTAAGATGACAGCACGTCTTTAGGGACACACTGGCATCCAGAAGGCCCATTTTATGACAAAAAATATTAGCAAGATTTAATTTCCTTTTTAAATGAAATCTAACCATAGGATCTGGGTGTTTCATTCCCATTTGGGGAACGAAGAGGCCCGTGCAGTTTTTATCCGTTCGCCCAGGCGCACGCTCGCGCACACGCATGCACACACCTGCACGCAGACACAGGTGCAGGCACGCACGCGCACGCACGTGGGCTGGCGGCATCGTCTCTCCTGCCTTACAGGTGCCGCCGTGTGCTCGTTCCGACGTTCCGTTCCACTGCTGGGCGTGTTCTCCCAGGCACCGCGGGACCCGCCGCGTGTGCACAGACCGGCACGCTCCACACCGCGTGCCGGGCTCGGGAAGGGGCGGCGGGGGGTGGGGGGATGATGGCAAGGCCGTTTTTACACAAAAAGAAGTGGCAGAGGATGGTCTGGAGTCTTTGTTTCATTTGACGGGGAGAAATGTCACTTGTTTCTGCAAGCGGTCGGGAGAGGAGAGTTTTGTACTGCGGTTACCGTTCCCAAGCTTAGGCATTCATCAGATTTCCGCGGGGTGGGGGGTGAAGGCGCAGGGGAGGGAGCGGCGCTGAGGGTGGGGGTTTTCGTGGCGAAAACGCAGTGACGTGGAGCTGACTCTTTCCTGTGAAGCAGTGGCTGCTCGCGTAAAAGTCTCGTAGGCCAAGAAATCACACTCATTCGCCTGGCGAAGTGTATCGTTCTCGCAGTTTCGTCACCAGAAATAACAGTGTCCGCAAATACTGTATTCTGGCACATCTGTACCCGTATAGACCTTCAGAAAGTCGTAGCTTGCAGTGAAAACAAAAGGTGATGGCAAACAGTTGCCGGAACTCGGCACTTGTTATGAGTCAGTCTCTCTCTGCCTCGGTAGGAAAAATTTCGAAGGCATCTAGGAAAGCAGTTGTGAGAACTAAATGGTAACAGTAGGAACAAACCCAACTGTTTTAATGGGAGAAGGATGCTTTCTGTCGTGGCCGTGTGGCTGTCCCTTTGCTCCAGTCACCACTGTGGTCATTAAGGGGTTTTCCAGGAAGTTGGGTGCTGTGTGACCTTGGGTTAAGCTTCCAATCAAGCGTGGAAATTCTCACGTGGGATATTGCAGCACGATGCTGTGGTGGCGAATCACAGGGGCACATCATTTGCATCTGGCCATAGCAGACTTAAGGAGAAAAACTCCCCTAGCTTTCTGCTAAAAGTCCGCCTGTCACCCATGTCCGCAAGTCCTTGTGTGTCCCCGCACCTGATGACCTCCGTGCCTCCATCCCCCAAAAGCTGAAGCTCCTGTTTCCCCTGTCCCATCCTGTGCCTTTGCGAGGATAAGATGCTGGGTTCGAAACGGACACGCTCCCGAGACACGAGCCCTGGGTGGGGTTCAGAGACCGTGGAGCCCTTGCTCTCCATCGCGTGTCACTTCCGTGTTCCGACACCCCTGAGGAGCGAAGGTCTGCGGGAGTTGACTCGGTGGCAGAAAACTTGGTTGAGGAGCTGTAGGGCACACCACGTGCAATGCTGCAAAGTGACCAGATGTCACGTTCGCTGTTGGTTCGCCATGCCAGCTCTTGTGTAGATGGCGGATAGTCCGAGAACCAGCAGGTGCTTGAGCTGACTTACACGTCTCTGTTGGTTTCGGCCGCTTGGGGAGAGATTCCATGTACGAGTCTCCCCTCCTGACTTGCAGACGTCATCCGTGAGGATGAACCTGACCCTATCTGATGGAAGTCTTTTCTGGTGTCGGTGGTCAGATCGTACCAGGTTGGAACCCAGCGTTCTGGGCATGGCTTGTGGATGTTGGGTTTGTAAGCCCAGGCTGGTCCGACTGCCAGAGAGCGGCGTCGTCCTTCTGCGGTGCGGAGGCAGTGACTGGAAGCCTGGGATCCCCCCTGCCTGGCACTGGGTGTGCACCTGTTGGCGATGGACCAAGGGAACGTTAGCACAGTTTGTGAACCTATTGGCCAGTGGTGGCGAAAGGTGTGTGTTTTCCCAGGATCGTGGAAGAATTACTGACTTCTTGCTCTTCGTGCATCATTTTAAGTTCTCTTCTAATTTTGCAAGGTTCTCGTGCATTTTTCCTTCCTGACATCACTGAAAACTGGTGAAGGTTTGCAGTCTCGTTAATCAGGTCTAAGCCCTACTTTGTGTTATGCCGTTATTGTGACTCTGGATGGAAGGCTAAGACCTGGCGCGCCACTGGGAGGCTGGGAGGAGCCTTAAAAGGGGGTTTCTTCTTCCTTTTTGAACTCGAATTGCATTTGGGGACGGTGAGGAAAGAAGAAATGATAGTGAAGGAAGTTACCTGTGGATTCCTAATTAGAATGACGAGTTGGATACAAATGACAGGCCATTCTATTTACGGACTCTGCAGTTCTTAAAAATGGCTTCTAGCAGGTTTTAAATAAAGAAACAATTCTGGTATAAATCAGATGGTTTTGCAGACCAGTACGTTAATGATTGGTACCAGGCAATTAAAATCTGCCAGAGTGATAGAAAAATTTTTGCTCCTATCACATGAGAGCAGAAGTGGTGTTTCAGCTTTGCTTGGCAGAGTATCTTCCTGCGAAAAATCAGAACGTATGTTCGTAAATTAACATATATCCTGCCTGTACTGTAGTGTCCGTTTCAGAGTAGGAAGGAACGAGCTCTTACCTATATCTGCTTTCTCTGCATTTTTTATTTCCCAGTGTATTCTACCTTTCATCAAAACCACCTGCTCTGCTCATAACAGAGGTGAAGTAACTTTACAAGTGATCAATTATAAATTTGGAAGAAAGTGTGTTTTGCAAGACTCCACGATGAATTGCAGCTGTACATTTATCACGTAGGTGTGTGTGAGACCCGTTTGTGAATTGGCCCCTTGGAGTAAATGTATTTTGATATAATGGCCATCTGCTCATGGATATCACATTTGCCGGTCTAAAACCTAGTTGGATGTAGATAGACGTGTAATTTGGTAGGATTGTATAGTTTCACCAGGTGGCAATACGATAGCAAAGTTTGGTATTTACTGGAAGCCCGTAACCAAGCAGGGATGAGACCTGTGTTTGATAGTTGTCACTTTTAAATATCCATTTTCCTCATTCACAGCCAACTCTCGATTATGCGCGCTAAGGAGGGAAAGACCTTGGATAAACAGCAAAGTCTCCCAGACTGATTATTGTTCATTTGCCACCCCCCCCAACGCTGCCGCCCCCCCCGCATCCTGCACCGGCCTCGGGAAGAGCTGCTAATCAGGAGCCCCCTTCTGCTCCCTTCGAGCCCCCACCCCACTTTCTTCCTCTGGAAGGAGTAGCCGTCAGGGAGACTGCTGAAGGGCAGACAGAGGGGCCTGGAAAACGCGGAAGTTAAAGACCGCACTTCCCGAATAATCCCCTGGTGTGAATTTGGAGTCTGATTGGTAAGTGCGCCATCTACCCAACGATGAAGGCCAGTAATGGGTCGGCTCTCAGTGGGACAGACCCTTATTTTGTTCCGATTGTTCAGAGGTTAGTGACAGCTTGAGAGGCACGAGACTAAGCAGGGGTGCCTCTTAGGCCCAGCGTAGGGGGACGGTCCCTCCGTGCGCATTTGCTAGTTTGCTTTGCCTCCGCAGGACCTGAGGCGGAGGCGGCGGGACCCACAGGCACAGACTCGGGCGCGATGATCACGGCTGCCGTGTCCATGAGCGCTTCCTACAACCCCTTCCCCCCCAAAGACACCAGTAGTTGCCATGAATGCGGTTTGGGGAAACTGAGGCCCTGACAAGTGGGTGAGTGTGTGGGGGCCGCACTGTCCATAGGTGAGTGGGCTGGGGCTGCTTCCGAGGTGCCTCATCAGTCTGTCCCTTCCCCACATCTGTCCTCCTGTCGCGATGATGATGGCGGTCTGTCCACGATGGTGGCCTCATTGGCCTGGACCCTGCAGAGATGAGCAGCTAGAATGTCACCCGTACCCACTTACCCCGGCCTCCAGGTTCAGGCTGCCTGGGGCACTCATCCTTCAGTCACCCCTGTACACACCTAGGGTCGCTCCGTGCACCTGCCGTGTGTCATAGATGTGGCTCAGGGAGCCTTGTCTTGAAAAGTAGTTTAGCCCATTCCTCCTGCTAGAGACGTGGCAAAACCAAAGGCCTCCTTCCCTGCCCAATGCTGAAGCCTGATGTTCGGTTGGTCTTTTCAGGCCCCGTGGGGTAGGTGTGGTCTGAGAATTTCCGTCTTCAGGACAACCCTGTCCTGCAAGATCCAGCCTTCTCGTCCTCCTCAGGTCCAAACTCTTACATGAAACTCAGTAGGTTTTAGAGCACTCTGACGGCTCTGACCCTGGGATGTGAGTGGCCTTGGCCTGAGCCCAGATTTGGAAGGCAGGAGCCGTTGGGGGGTCGCCTGGGGGGCTCGAGCATTGCTTTTAAAGGGCAGGTCTGTAGGCGAGGCGGGGAGGGTTGGAGCCCAGCCCTGACCCCGGGGGAGCCTCAGGCAGGCCCATTCATCAGCTGCCCAGCAGTTAGATGGAGAGGATTGGAAGATCAGGGGTCAAGTGCTGGTGGGTGCTGGCCGTTGGTGGGCATGCAGGGGGTGATGCCCTGGTAATTGTTACTGTGTCTATTGTTACCGTTAGTGCTGGGGCCTTGGAGCCCACTCAGCTCTTGGAATGGAGGGCAGAGGGGTAAAGGAGGCTGGCTGATGGCTCACAGAATCACTCTGGAACATTCCATGGGCTCCCTCACACCTTCGTCTTTGTGGCCATTGAATCCCTCGCCCCTGTTAACGCTATGGCCATCCCGTTGTCTGTGTTCTCAGGTGACCATGAGCGCCCCTACCTGTGGTTTGACTGGAGGGCCACTAGAATGCAGATTACCTGCTCAAGGGGACGTGTTCTCTCCACAAGCTAATTTTACTGTCCTATCCTAGGGCGGAGCAGGAAAACACCTCTGGGGTCCGCAGGGTGTCACGATGCGGGCACAGGGCAGGCGGCCCCCAGCTGCCCCTCTGGGTCCAAGCTTCCTCGGGCTCCACATACGTTAGCGTTGGAAAGTTTACTCCTTTAGGGAATAGGTCAACGGGCTAGAGCAACGGAAGAAGAGTGTGATAGCAGGGAATATCAACTTATCAGGACTGGGACGCTGGATGAGCCAGTGGTGGAGTGTCACCTTAACGTTCTAGAACGGGACAGAGAGCATGCGGGCTGAAGGCTGAGGTCCTGCAGCGTGATGACCGCCGAGCTGGAGGGCTGAGGGCCGCTGGGGAGGCCCGCCGCCTAGGCCCCTCCTTGGGACCTGCAGCCCCCTCCAGGAGAAGGTGGGACAGGGAACACGCGGGGGGCGTGTGGAAGATGGTCCTGGCCACTGGCATCCCTCCTACCAGAACCCAGATACCACTTGCACCCCTTACGTGCCTGCCCCCTTCTACTTGTTAAAATTTTTTGAAAAGTAACAATTAACAAAGGCCTTTGCACATTTCTCTCCCCAGGCTGGGCCCTGCCCTTCCTGGAACCCCTGGTCCCGGGGTCTGGCTCCCGGCTGCCAAGTGCTCACGGAAGGTTTGCTGCTGCTGTTTCATTCCAGGAACAGAGAGGGATGGCTAATCCTTGTTTGTTGAGGTGAAAACACAGAAGAAGGTTTTGAAGGTAGAGATATTTATCAAGAGCCACGCCACTCAACATAACCCATATATTCTTTATCTAGAAAAAACCCCACTATTAACATTCTTTGAAAAGAAGTTTTCCCTTGTACTGTGTATACAGTTTTGTCCTTTGCTGTTTGCACTTAATGACTCTCCATGTGATTAAAGACACTTAAAAATTTTTTTTTTAAATGTTTATTTTTGAGAGAGAGAGAGAGAGAGACTGAGAGAGACAGAGTGTGAGCGGGGGAGGGGCAGAGAGAGAGGGAGACCCAGAATCCGAAGCGGGCTCCGGGCTCTGAGCTGTCAGCAGGGAGCCTGATGCGGGGCTCGAACCCATGAACCACGAGATCATGACCTGAGCTGAAGTCGGATGCTTAACTGACTGAGCCACCTGGTGCCCCTTTATTTTTTTTTTTTTAATTTTTTAGCATTTATTTATTTTTGAGAGATAGAGACAGAGCATGAGCAGGGGAGGGGCAGAGGGAGAGAGGGACACACAGAATCTGAAGCAGGCTCCAGGCTCTGAGCTGTCAGTACAGGGCCTGATGCAGGGATTGGACCCACGAACCATGAGCTCATGACCTGAGCTGAAGTCAGATGCTTAACCGACTGAGCCACCCCGGGGCCCCAGGACACTTTTTAATGTTTGAATAATTGTGCATCGTGGGGATCAACTACAAATCACTTAATTACCTTTTACTGTTGGAGACTCAGAGCGTGGTGGATTGTGTATGGAATAATATATAAAGGACATCTTTGTGCAGAAAGCCTTTTCTGTGTTTCGTATCGTGTTCGTGGCTGTCCGTCCCCAAGTACAATTACGTGGCCTAAGGGTGTCAGCATTTCAGACATCTGACTTCTTTGGCTGCGACTCTGTCGGTCACACCCCACGACGGGCACAGAAGAGGTGCTCTGATACTCCCTACGGAATACTTGGGGTCGGTCCCGCTCACAGCAGTTACTGGACGTGCTCGCTGGCACTGGGACGCCGACGAAGGAGAGCAGCTTCGTTCTGAGGTGGCCGGGTGTCAGGTGACCCAGATTTGAATGCCGCATTGTTTCTTCCCCGCGTGACCTTGCGGGAGTTGGTCAGCTTCTCAGAGACTCGGTTTCCCCATCTGCAAAGCAGGCATCTCAGTGATGCTGCCTTGAGGGCTCGTGGGGTGTGGCGAGGTGATAGTGTGGACATGCCCCTCCCAGCGGGGCCCGCGAGCTGAAAGTTGAGGTTTCACTAAGAGGACAGGCGAGTAAACATCTCTCAGTTCTTCGGGGAACAGTGGGTTCTGGCAGGGATTAAGAGGGGCGTCACGACGGAGGCGACATCTGAGCCTCCCCGTGAGGATAAGTGTTCACGAGGTCCGGGGAGGCACTGTCTGGGCCCGGTTCCCACCCAGGGCTGGACGCGTGGCAGGAGGAGGGGCCCACGTGGGGATTTGTGCCCACCCCGCCCCCGTGTAGGACATGACTTTAATGGAGATTTCAACTCTGGGATGGCGAGAGCGGGGTCCCCGGGCTGCGGGACGAAGCGGGGTGGCCTGGCTGGAAGGCCGCTGCAGCGGCAGGTGGTTGGCGTGGGGTCCGGATTGCTGAGGTCGGGGGCAGCGCTGGATGCCGGGCTTGAGAACAGGGACAAGGGCTGTGTCTCCGGAGTGGGTGACTTGTTTTGTTTGGGGTGGTTCAGTAACAGGTGATTTAGGGGGGGTCCTAATTCGGGGGTGAGCGCGCTGTTACTTGGGGAGGGGGCAGGAGGAACGTTTTGTTTGCACATAATTGACTTGGGAGTGTCTGGAACACTCACACCGTGACAAATTCATGTGGCAGCAATTGGAGCTCCTTCTGTGTGCCAGACACAGCTCACTCTGCAGACGTGCAAGCCCAGCCTTCACGTACCGCCCCTGTCAGGGCCTGTGGCCAGCGGGTCTGTCCGGGGGGCGGGCGGGGCATCGATTCGGTGGTCCTAGACATGTGCGCTGGGGGGACTCACGGAACAGGTGGCATCCCCTGAAAGAGACCGCTGTCCAGTTGGCAGGACCAACGGGAGGGGGTGGCTGGAGGCAGCCGGTGCCCTCGTCCGGGGACAGCAGGGTCACCGTGTGCCGTCCCCAGGGCTGTGGCTGGGGCAGGAGGGACCTTGAAACTGCCTCCCCACAGGGATGCTGGGAAGGTGGGCATGCTGAGCCCAGGGCAGGGAGAGCGGGTAGGATCCCGGGTTTCCCCTTAGTGCATGCTGGGGCTCCCTTCCCGTGAGCTCCAGGAGGGTGGGCACATTAGGGATCCCCCATCCCCAACACCCGCTTCCTGGAGAACAGCGGACGTGGGTGTCCCAGCCGAGGGAAGGGCTCACTCAGAAATGATACCTTGGGAGGGTTTCCTTGTGGAAGAGGCTGGGGTTTGTTCTGTGTGGTTCTACCTGACAATTGCTGCTTTGGGGGCATGTGGAGTTGTCAGCGGAACTCATTTGAGCTCAACCCAGGAACTTCCCAGTGTAGACTGGACTGCCCTAGGAGGAGGACGACCTGGGATGGAGTGTGGCCCCCGGATACTGCACGCCGTCGGGGGGCGGGGGTGCCCGGGGAAGGGGATGAAACCTGTGCCCGAGGGAGCAGGCAGGTGTCAGCCTCCTTGTGTCTATACCATTCCAGACCCAGAATGGGTCTGCTGTGGGGACCAGGGCGTGCTGAATGAACCGTAGTGGTGTTATGGTGGCATCTCCCATTTCTGGGTTTGCAGACCTGGGACAGAAGTCATTTATTTATTCAGACATGCTGCTGGGTGCCAGCCCGGGGGTAGGCAGGGGGTGGCTTTGCTTCCGTCCAGGGATGGAGACAGACCAGCTGACCGGTGATCCAGGGAGCAGACCCACGGTGATGGGCCTCCCAGGCCGAGCCAAACTGGTTCAGATGAAACCTTTCCTTGCAATTAGTTTTATTTATTTATTTATTTATTTATTTATTTATTTATTAAAAAAATCTTTTTTACGTTTATTTTAGTTTTGAGAGACAGAGAGAGACAGGTCGTGAGTGGGGGAGGGACAGAGAGAGAGGGAGACACAGAATCCGAAGCAGCTCCAGGCTCTGAGCCATCAGTCAGCACAGAGCCGGAGGCGGGGCTCGAACTCACGAACTCTGAGACCATGACCCGAGCCGAGGTTGCACGCTCAACCGACTGAGCCACCCAGGTGCCCCGAAATTAGTTTTCATTAGTTGCTGGGGCGTGAATCCTAGTTTCCTCAAAGAGGACAGACCGGGTCCATGAGGCAGCTGCCTGCCACGGCCCCTGGTGCGTGGGGCTGCTTTGGGACAGCTTAGAGTCAGGCCAGCACCTGTGGGACTTGGGGCCCCCATCTTCAAACGGACTCTGCCCCGCCCGGACTGCTTCGTGGTCTTAGACGTCCCCATCAGAACCCGCAGGGGTGGACCTTGGGGCCCAGGTGACGAGGCTTCATAAACTAGGACCCTTGGCCGGGGGTTGGAGCTTCAAACCTTCAGAGCCCTGGATGGTCCTCAACCCTTAATAATTATACAGCAAATGAAGGCGACGTCCAACTTGGAAATCTTGGGGGTTGGGGGAGGGGTTGTTGTTGTTGTTTCAGTTTTATGAGGTTTACGTTTCCCAGGAGGGCCGTGTAGGATTGTCTGGAGCGCCGTGCAGAGGCCCGTGCCTGTAGTAAACCTCAGCCCCTGCCCTACTGCTTCTTTTCCCTGCTGGCCGCACAGCATTAACGGCACCGTAGCGCCCGGGTCTGTTAGCGGACCGCCCTTCGTGTGAACTTCAGCTGTGAAACACTCAGGTTGCTCGATGCCAGCCCCGCCCCCCAGTGCGGGATGGCCCACGGTGTCTGGTGCGTGCAGGGATTCTGCAGGGTCCACGTGACCGATTCCGCCGTGTTCCCCGTGCCTGTGTGTGCACATGCCCAGAAGTGCGCGTGGCTGCCCCAACCCGAAGCCCTCTGTCTGCAGGTGCTGACACTGTCCTGTCACTTCCTGCCACCCCCCCCTCCCCCCCCCACCCCCCGCCCCGCGTCTGCCCTTCGGGCAGCCGAGATGTTCTCGGTCTCTCCTATCAACCGTCCCTGCAAACGCGTGTGCTCAATGCCACGTTCCCTGAGGATCGGGCTCTGATAAGGTGATAAAGAGTGATCAGATTTAATGAGACACCCCTCTCGCATCATAGCGGTGCATTTTACTAGGGGCCTCCTGGAAAATGTCTTAAGCCCAAATTTCCCAAGAGGTGGACAGAGCACTCATTCAGCTAGTTGTTTCCTAAAAAAAAAAAAAAAAAAAAAATAATAATAATAATAATAAAAATACAAATAAATGTATTTTGGTCAAATAAGAGGTGGTACATAGAGTTAGCTCCCCTTGAGAATTAACGAGATAGGTCACATGTTAAAGATTTAAAATGTCCCGCGGTAAAAAAAAATCAGGTTTCATCTAATGATTTATGTGCCCTCCAACCTTCTCATTCACGTGACGTCTGTCTGCATCCAGTACTTTCCTTTGGGAAATGACGCCATCAGCCCAAGAAGTGACTCTGTTGTAGCATTTCCACTGGCTTTGTTAACATGTAAAGAAAATGTGTTTATTGTGGTAAAAGGTTCATAGCGTAAAAGTGAATGTTTTAATCCATTTTTAAGTGGACGCTTCAGTGGCACTAAGTGCATTCACACTTGTCAGGCAGCCACATCCCCACCATCCGTCTCCGGAACTTTCTGTCTCCCCAAAAGCCGAAACTCCGCTCCCCGCGGAACGCTAACTCCCCAGCCCCCCTCCCCCCTTGTGCCCCCGGAAACCACCTTCTACCCTCTGTCTCTGTGAATTTGACTACTTGTTATAGGTGCTTCATATCAGTGGAATCAGACAGTACGTGCCCTCTTGTGTCTGGCTGATTTCCCTTCACCATGACGTCCTCCAGGTTCGTCCGCGCGATGGCGGGTATCAGAATTTCCTTCCTCTTTAAGACCGCATAATATTCCAGTGTGCATATACACACATTGTGTTCCTCCATTCATCTGTCACCAGATATGTGGGTCGTCTCCGCCTTAGACTCCTGTAGGCGATGCTGCTTGGCACACTCTCCGGGGTCCCCCTGCGGGTGACACCGGCTTTGTCCAGGCAGGGGGCTGGTGGCGCGACGTGTGGTTCTTTGTAGTGAGGCCGAGAGTATTTTCATCGCTTGCCGCGGAGGAGGCTTTTTATTTATGGAAACCATATGATCCTGTCTGTGGAATATGTTGCCCTCAAAGCCGACAGCCGGGTCCCACCCGATGGGAAGGCGTAACAGACCCGCACATCACTTAGGAAAGCAAGAGCCTCTGGGGGGAGGGGGCCAGGCTCCCCTTGCGGCCCCCGCTGTGACGGCCACACTGACGTCTCGAAGAAGGGGGCGGCTGCTGGCCCTTTAGTAAGAGGCCCCTTCGGCGCAAATGTATTCACTCGGGAGGGGGGACGTCGTCCCGGGTGAAACCCGGGTTCCGCCGCGGAGCCGTAAGCGGCTGCTTCCGTAAAGCGTGGCCTGGGAGCTTGGCTGAGAAACTTCTCTTTAAAGACCATCTAACTGCCGGGGAGGCCGCGTCCTTGAAGATGATTGATTTCCCCTCACCGTGTTTCATTTTTCTCTCCTAGCTTATGTTCCCGAGGAAGAACTAAAGGCAGCAGAGATAGATGAAGAAGCCGTGGAGGAGGATGGGCTGTCCCTGGACGTCCAGGACGGCGAGTACGTGTGCAACGAGGAATCGGAGATCAAAGAAGCCCAGAGCTACCAGAACTCCCCGGTCAGCACCGCGACGAATCAGGACGCGGGCTACGGGTCCCCTTTCAGTGAGAACAGCGACCAGCTGGTCCATTTCAAGAGCTCTTCCTCCAGAGAGGGCAAAGAGGATCCGCAGGGCCCGGACGGCGTCTCCTACCCCCAGGACAGCTTGGCACAGATCAAGGCTGTGTATGCCAACCTGTTCTCCGAGTCCTGCTGGTCCAGCCTCGCCTTGGACTTGAAGAAGTCCGGTTCGACCACCAGCAGCAACGATGTGGGCCCGAAGGAGAGCTCCACCCCCGCGCCCACGCCCCCCACCAGCACGGCGGGGCCCACGGGCACCACCGCGAGCACCCCCAGCTCGGGCTCGGGCTCGGGCTCGGGCACCGGAGGCAGCGGCGGCTCGGGCTACGACTGGCACCAGGCCGCGCTGGCCAAGACGCTGCAGCAGACGTCCTCCTACGGGCTGCTCCCCGAGCCCAGCCTCTTCAGCACCGTGCAGCTCTATAGGCAGAACAACAAGCTCTACGGGTCCGTGTTCACGGGCGCCAGCAAGTTCCGCTGCCGGGACTGCAGCGCCGCCTACGACACGCTGGTGGAGCTGACGGTGCACATGAACGAGACGGGGCACTACCGCGATGACAACCGGGACAAGGACTCCGAGAAGACCAAGCGGTGGTCCAAGCCCAGGAAGCGCTCGCTGATGGAGATGGAAGGCAAGGAGGACGCGCAGAAGGTGCTCAAGTGCATGTACTGCGGCCACTCCTTCGAGTCGCTGCAGGACCTGAGCGTCCACATGATCAAGACCAAGCATTACCAGAAAGTGCCTCTGAAGGAGCCGGTACCAGCCATCGCCAAACTGGTCCCTTCCACCAAGAAGCGCGCCCTGCAGGACCTGGCGTCGCCGTGCTCTCCCGAGCCGGCGGGGCTGGCCGCCGACGCGGCGCTGGGCGAGGCGGCCAAGGACCAGAAGGCCGCCAACCCCTACGTGACGCCCAACAACCGCTACGGCTACCAGAATGGGGCCAGCTACACCTGGCAGTTCGAGGCCCGCAAGGCGCAGATCCTCAAGTGCATGGAGTGCGGCAGCTCCCACGACACCCTGCAGCAGCTCACTGCCCACATGATGGTCACCGGCCACTTCCTCAAGGTGACCACCTCGGCCTCCAAGAAGGGGAAGCAGCTGGCGCTGGACCCCGTGGTGGAAGAGAAGATCCAGTCCATCCCTTTGCCGCCCACCACGCACACCCGGCTGCCCGCCTCCCACGTCAAGAAGCAGCCCGACTCTCCCGCGGCGTCCTCGCCCGCCGAGGAGAAGAAGGAGCCCGAGCGGGAGAAGGCGCCGGCGGCCGGGGAGGCGGAGAAGAAGGTCAAGGAGGAGAGCCAGGACGCGGCCGAGAAGTTCGAGCCCACCGCCCTGTATCGGTACCTGCGCGAGGAGGACCTGGACGACAGCCCCAAGGGCGGGGTGGACATCCTCAAGTCCCTGGAGAACACGGTGTCCACGGCCATCAGCAAAGCCCAGAACGGCGCACCCTCGTGGGGCGGCTACCCCAGCATCCACGCGGCCTACCAGCTGCCCGGCACCGTGAAGCCGCTGCCGGCCGTGCAGAGTGTGCACATGCAGCCGTCCCACGCGGGGGGCGTGAAGTCGCTGTCGTCGGAGCACAGCGCGCTCCTGCACCCCCCGGGGAGCCTCACGCCCCCGCCGCACAAGAGCAACGTGTCCGCCATGGAGGAGCTGGTGGAGAAGGTCACCGGCAAGGTCAGCATGAAGAAGGAGGAGAGGCCCGCCGACCGGGAGAAGGGCTCCCCGGCCAAGGCCGTGTCCCCCGTGGCCAAAGAGAACAAGGACTTCCCTCGAGCGGAGGAGAGCGGCGGCAAAGTCCAGCAGAAGAAGGGCCCTGAGGCGGAGGCGGGGAAGGCCAAAAAGGAGGGCGTGCCGGACGCGCACACCCCAAACGGCACCGAGCCGCTCAGGGCCAAAGTCACCAACGGCTGTAATAACCTGGGGATCATCACGGACCACTCGCCCGAGCCCTCCTTCATCAACCCGCTGAGCGCGCTGCAGTCCATCATGAACACGCACCTGGGCAAGGTGTCCAAGCCCGCGAGCCCCTCGCTGGACCCGCTGGCCATGCTGTACAAGATCAGCAACAGCATGCTGGACAAGCCGGTCTACCCCGCCACCCCCGCCAAGCAGGCCGACGCCATCGACCGCTACTACTACGAGAACAGCGACCAGCCCATCGACCTGACCAAGTCCAAGAGCAAGCCCCTGGTCTCCGGCGCGGCCGACTCCGTGGCGTCGCCTCTCCGGGAGAGCGCCCTCATGGACATCTCGGACATGGTGAAAAACCTCACGGGCCGGCTCACCCCCAAGTCCTCCACCCCCTCCACCGTGTCGGAGAAGTCGGACGCCGACGGCAGCAGCTTCGAGGAAGCGCTGGACGAGCTGTCGCCCGTGCACAAGAGGAAGGGGCGGCAGTCCAACTGGAACCCCCAGCACCTGCTCATCCTGCAGGCTCAGTTTGCCTCGAGCCTGCGGGAGACGCCGGAAGGGAAGTACATCATGGCGGACCTGGGCCCCCAGGAGCGGGTGCACATCTCCAAGTTCACCGGGCTGTCCATGACCACCATCAGCCACTGGCTGGCCAACGTGAAGTACCAGCTGAGGAGGACAGGGGGTACCAAGTTCCTGAAGAACCTGGACACAGGACATCCTGTTTTCTTTTGCAACGATTGTGCCTCTCAGTTCAGAACTGCTTCTACGTACATAAATCACCTAGAAACACACTTAGGCTTCAGCTTGAAGGATCTCTCCAAGCTGCCACTAAATCAGATTCAAGAACAGCAGAACGTTTCAAAAGTCCTGGCCAACAAGGCTTTGGGCCCGGTAGGGGCCGCCGAGGACGATCTGGGCTCCACATTCCAATGCAAGCTTTGCAACCGGACTTTTGCGAGCAAGCACGCAGTCAAACTGCACCTTAGTAAGACCCACGGCAAGTCCCCGGAGGACCACCTGATCTATGTGACAGAGTTGGAAAAACAGTAGCGTCCAGGTATGCAAGGGACGGAGGCACATTGCACTAAATGTCGTCTTTGTACTGCACTAGGCCCGGCTGAGCCTCCGAAATCAGCCTCCCCTTTGTTGCCGAGCCGGCTGTCTGGACCTTGGTTTTTCTTACACATATTTTGTAGTTATATTTATATGCTCTTTGTCCGATTGTGCATGTTATTTTTCTTTTTCCGTGAGTCAAAGTCTGACCTTTATTTTCAACATCTGTTCTTGATGTTAAGCTATCTTTTGTAGGAAATAGTGGGGCACACTACTCAGAGACATTTATTTAGCAGGCGAGAAAGACACAAATAACAATGACAAAAAGACATCCTAAAATTACGAAGTTGCCATGACAATAAAGGTCATAGAACCTAGTAGTGTCAAGTTTAACCCTTTGAGGACTGCAATTGCATTTCTGTGCCTTTCACTCAAAAAAAGAAAAAAAAAAAAAGAAAAGAAAGAAAAAAAAGGAAAGAAAAAAAAGGCTTCAAGGCATTTCATTCAGATCAAAAGCTGTGTCAGACACAAAACTTATTTAATAATTAAAAAATGAGCTTTTATATGCAGAACTGGTTTGTGAAGGAAACATGCATGCAGCTGTTGGAAGATAGAAAGGTGTCTAGGACTCATGGGGTTAGGAAGCCACAGCTTTACACATTTAGAACAAAACAAACCAAACCACACAAAAAAAACCCACCGCCACCACCACCCCAAACATCCCGAGTTGCCACTCTGCCCAAACCCTCTGGATGCTGAAAAAAAAAAAAAAAATGCCACTTTTGGCAAAAAAGTATGCAAGCTATTATTTAAAAAATGTGTAAAAATGCTATTTCTTTTTTCCTGTAAAATACTGCGGTTTATAGTTATTTACAAATGTAAGCTTTGGTATAAGCTGACCTTTCTATAGCGTGCTGCATTGGTAAATGAAAAAAAAAAAAATGGGGCAAACGGAGTCCTTTCCTTGTAAATTGCCAGCATCCGCTTAAAAACCCCTGTATGTTACATTATCGTACCATTTTAATCTATTCCACTTTCTTTGTACCTTCTGGCTGTATGCTTTCTCTTTTAACTTTTTATATTGTCATTTTATATTAAATTTCTGTGTATATAATGTAAAACCACAATTTTTGAATAAAATTTAGTTCCTGCAGCTTGATTTAAATAGAGGAATTTTACCGGCACCCGCATCTTTCCAGATGCATGTATATCAGACAAAAATAAATAAATGAAAACAAAGCGAGCAGTGCACTATTAATTATACATTTTGATGTTCTATCATTAATATTGTACAGTACATTTTGGTTCACACAATTAAATCCACTGTTTTCTCAAATGTAAAATAAAACCCACATGCAGTTCTTGATTTACATAGATTGTCATGTCGTCATTATATTGCCTTTGAGAGGTTATTTTAGCAACAAGAGGTATATAGCTTCTGCAGTCAACCAACAAAAATTCTATTCAGAGTCATCACTTCGTGATTTGTGTGGTGACACGCTTCATTCGGATGATAAGTGTTGCGGTGTTTTTTTTTTTTTTTAATGATAATTAAAATTTTTAACGCTACCCGGTGCCACGGGTTGCTGAGTTCAGCCACTGAGTGGTGACTGTTTTGTACATATGTGGACTGAGCTGCTTCATCCAGAGGATCCTCACGGACTATTTAAAAATGTTTACGGTTATCCTTGGTGTGAATCCAGGGACTTGGGGCGGGGGGGGGGGGGGTGGGGGGGGTGGGGGGGGGTGGGGGGGGGTGGGGGGGGTGGGGGGGGGGTGGGGGGGGTGGGGGGGGGTGGGGGGGGGTGGGGGGGGGTGGGGGGGGGTGGGGGGGGGTGGGGGGGGTGGGGGGGGGTGGGGGGGGTGGGGGGGGGTGGGGGGGGGTGGGGGGGGGTGGGGGGGGTGGGGGGGGGTGGGGGGGGGGGTGGAAGGGCCGGTCTTGCTGTAGCAGCAACGACCCTGGGGGGCCTCGGAACTAGTTTCGTGTTGCTCCAAAGAGGAAAGCCTGGTTTCTGCACTTTTGGAAATGCAGTTTTTAGAAGCTGAGCTGCTCGGTGCTCCAGCGTTTGGGGCCGGTGTTGTTCTGCAGGTTCCCCCCGAGCACCGAGGGGCTCCACCGGGGAGGCCGCCAGGCCCACCCCCCAGCCGTCTCTCTGGGGCTCACTGCTTCCGCCTGCAGTGGGACATCACAGGTCCAGGCCCGCAGCCTCTCTTCTCGCCGGAAGTACTCACTGACGTGAGCAGGGAGACGGCTTCTACTACCTTTTGCTTAACTTTTCTTGAAAAGTCCATCCCGAGAAAGGTGAGGAGGCCGGGCTCTGTTCAGAGGCAGCCGGAGGGGAGGGCGGGGTTTCCGCTGAGAGGAGGCGGGGGCCGGTCCGGGCGCCATGTTTGCGTGGTCTTCGTGCCAAGGCCCAGAGCACCAGGGAGGCTTGCTACATTTTTTTCTGCCTTTTTTTCGTTGGTGAATGGCTCTGTCCTTTAGGAGCTGCAGCCATTTAGACATTTCAGTTCACTTACTGGGTGATTATGTACTTTGGGCTCAAGGGGTGACCGAGAAGAATAACAATGAGGCCTATGGCAGGAGGTGGCGTCTTTGCATAAAAATCCTTTGAAGGTCCTAGGTGTTTGACCACAGGCCCACAAATTCGTGATTCTGCGAACTCACCCTGTAGTGGGAGTCCGAGAGGGTGCAGGGGTGTGAAGGGCGGGGGTCAGAGGCCCGGGTGGGGTCTGCTGGGTTTGGTCCCCACGGGCAGCCGCTAAGACATTTGGAGGCTATTTGCACTTGAATCCTGACCGCTGGGGCTTGGGCACAGAACTCGGGCTTTCCTTTCTTCATGTTTGTTTTCCTTTTTCTAATTCGTGGTCATGTCGCTATCTTGTCGTCCACTCTGGTTGTCACAGACCAGTGGATGGAATGCTAGGTTCTCTCGTCACCACTGCTAGTGATGAAGATGGCCATCCTGGTTCCATTTAGGGAGCACTTTCTGGTGCCAGGGGCCATTGTGAGTGCTTCGCACGAGTCACCTCATTCACGCCTCACACCTATACCTGGGGTCCCGTACCTTCCACCCTCGCTGGCAAAGGAAGAGCTCACCTCGGCACTGAGACTTGCCCAAGGCCGCCTGGCTTGTGATCCACAGAACTTGGGCTCGTAACCAGAGAGGCTTTGCCTGGGGCTCAGCTCTCCAGCACCCCCTTTGATCTGCCCCCCGGGGTGATGGCCCCAGGTCCCCAGGTGGGGGTGTGGCAGAGAAGGGCTGGGCATCTCCTCTGGGATGGGGACTAGAGTAGGGCTGAGTGATGGGGTAGCCCTGATGGACAGGGACGGGCGTAGCCACCCTGAGCAAACGGGCATTCTTCAGATCCCCTCCAGACGCAGCCCACCTCAGATCACAAAGGTCTATCTTCTGTTGGATCTGGGAAGTAAGTTGAAAGAATGTCTGTTACGAGTTTGTAGCAACTTCAGTTGAAAACAGGTCTCCATAGTAACACAGAAACTCGATTCGTATCAATACCGATAGATTGAACCATCCCGGGAAGAAATTGGCTACCTCTGATTTGAGGGTTTCCTCAAATTTCCGCTTCCTTCCTCTGTATTTGAATACACATGCCCACCTCTGCTCCATCACCCGTGTCCCCGGGACGGATCCCACGCGTGGCACTGAGTGCTCTCTGCTTCCCCGTGGTCCTCTCTCAGCCCAGGGACTAGGCCTGCATCTTCTGTAGTAGGAGGCAAGTGGGCCTGAGTGACCCGAGAGAGCTGGCCACCCGCCCGGCCCCCTGGCCCAAGGCCGTGGGAGGCTGGGGAGAAGGCGAGTGGCCCGGCCGTCCTGCGTTTCCGTCCGGTCAGGCTAATGTCGTCTACATGCAAACGTAGCCCTACTTTGAATTCCTATTTGCAGCTTGAGCCTTGGGTTGAAGAACTCATCAGATATTTGTTCCTGTAAGTGTGGGACTGTTAAAAGTTGGAGATACTCCTCAGAATGTAATTTGGGTGAGGCTGTTCCTTGATCTTTCACTAATACTTAAAGAGATATAAAACCTGTAAAATAATGGCCGACACTCGTTTGTGTAGGAGAAACAAACCCTTAGGCGTCGTAGGCAAAAAAAGAAGCGATTAAAAACTTTAAGATTTCTGCCCCCGCACTCCTGTGTTTGGCGATCTTTGAAAAGCTGTTAATGGTCTACAGCATGCCTAAACTACTTGTGAATTTTCAGAAACCTGAATGTGCAAATAGGTTTCTGCTTCTTTCCAAGGTAAAGTTTTTGTTATGCACTTTATTATTATTTCTCTGAAGGTGAACGGCCCATTGAAAGCCAACTATTGATTTGTAAACTGAAAAGGCGACAAAGGGTAAAATTTGGAGAGCATTTGTACTTTTTATGTAACTATATTCTTATAATAAAAAGTAATATATAATCATTGCAGAAAACTTGGAACACAAAAAAATAAATAAAAATTTACCATCATCTTCATCTAAAGAGGAATCACTGTTGGTATTTTAGAGCTCAATCTTTTTTCTGCGCTTCTAAAACGTAGAGATTACGCTCAACATAGTCCTGTACTTTGCTGTCTTTACCTGATACGAGATGATGCGTATTTTCCCATTTGATGAAATACCAAAACTTTCTCATCTCCCTGAGATGGACTGTGTTTCATCAGGTCTCCGTCAGTTAGAATTTTAGAAAGCAACATTAGAGTCCTTTCAAGTTTTCACTATTAGAAATAAGCACAAAGAACATTCCACTCCATATTTCTGATTATCCCTTTAGAACCAGTACCTAGACCTGAGATTTCTGCATCACGGTATGGCTTGGTACATATGCCCAAATTGTCCACCAGAGACTTTATACCAACTTACACTCCCATTGCCATGACAATGACCATTTTTCCACGTGGACATTTTTTTTGTGAACACAAGGATTTTTAAAAAAATTTTTTTTTGGCTATTTGCTCTAATTGGCCAATGGAATCTTGATGTTTTCATTTATAATACTTTCTTGAAAAATTTATTTAGATTTTAGAGAGAGAGAGAGAGGGAAAGACAGGCAGAGGTGGGGGGAGAGAGAGAATCCCAAGCAGGCTCTGTGCTGAAGCATGAAGCCCAACGTGGAGCCTGATGCAGGGCTCAATCCCATGAACTGGGAGATCATGACCTGAGCCAAAGTCAAGAGTTGGTCACTTAACTGACTGAGCCACCCAGACGCCCCTCACATGAGTTACGCTTTCATTTAACTGAGTGGCCAGCACCCATATTTTACAGATGACACATCATAGAGGAGAGAAAGGGGTTAGCCAAGGACGGCAGCTCCCCTCGGCTCAGCAAGAGCACCGTGGCTGTCCTTCGGGGCCCGCTCTCTGTTCAGGCCGTTATACCGTGGCCCCTCAGAGCACGCCCAGATCTCATTTACAGCCAGCAAATGATATATGTAAACTATCTTTAAATCACTCGACTTGTAAGTGGAAGAAAAGTCCCAAATTTGTGGTTGCTGTTGCTAATTTATAATTAGTATCATTGGGAAAACAAATGTCATCTCAAAATAAACAAGATCACCCCAGGAAGATGAGATTTGGTCACCTGGGGTGACTGCACACGGTGAAACACTCCGTTGGGAGTTAGAAGGTTGGGGAGGAGAACCCCTTCAAGACCCCGCATCAGTGATCTGTCCCTCAGGTGAGTTTACTCCAGAGCTGAGAACCTAAGGCCTTTGACCCAGGGTTCAGATAAGAATGTGCAGAGGTCTAGAACAAGGCTGCATGGACTACACAGAAGGCACTCCACCTTGACACGGATTAAGCTCAGAAGGTTCTTCAGAGTCCATAGAACAATATGTGTTTTCACCAACGACTCTTTAGAAGCTGACCCATAACCGGTCATTATTCTTCTCAAATCATACGAAAATCGAGTTTTATCTGACCTGGTGTAAAGACGGTCTGACGATGTGTCGCAGGGTAGTTGGCTTCCACCAGCTGAACAGATAGAAGCAGTGGGCTCACACATGCCATCACGTTTTGTTAAAACATCTGTGGGAGGGGGCCCATTTTCTTCTACTGAGAGATACCTGACATACAGCACTGTCTCCGTTTCAGGTGCATACATAACGATTCAGTATATGTATACACCGCTGACTGATCACCACAGTCAAGTGTTGTTCACCTCCACCACCGTAGATCCTTCTTTCTCGCGATGAAAACTTCTAAGGTATGCGACGCAGCGGTGTCACCTACAGTCACCATGCTGTACGTTACGGCCCCGGTTCTTAGTTATGTTATAACTGCAAGCTTCTACCTTTTGAGCCCGTCACCCATTTTACCCCCCACCCCCACCCCCGTCTTTGGCAACCACCTCTCTGTTCCGAGTTTCCGTTGGTTCGTTGGCCGGTTTTTCAGATTCCACACGCAAGTGAGATCGTACGGTGTTTTTCTTTCTCTGTGTGTCTTACTTCACTTGATCATATTTAAACATAAATGAAAGAAGTAGTTTTGGGGTTAGAGAGAATGCATGGCTTAAAAATGAATTTAAAAAGGAGACTTTTAGCTTTCTACACAAGAAAGCTACACTTTTAGCTTTCAAGACTTTGAGCTTTCTACACCAACCTGAAACTGTAGGGAAGTTTTTCTCTGAAAGCTTGTTTGACCAAGAAGAAACACCAGGGAAGAGGATTGAGGACAGTTACGTTGGAATCAGCAGTTTCTAAAATATGTAAATAATAAGAAAAATCCCATTCTGCATAACTGGATCCGTTAACCAAATTCTTCCAGTCAACCGGTATTCAACTGGATTTGCTGGGAGCTGCTACAAAGCACTCAATCAGTCCCAAGATTAAAACATTTTCCTCCTTTCAGTAAATTTTTATGCATTTATGCATGTTTTCAGAGTATTTTTTGCTTTTATCCAACTGACTGAAACTAAGAATTTCCTTTTCTCTTTGCCGAATAACAAAATATGTGGGTGTATGATAAGTGCTATGTAATAATAAAACTTAGGGTGGAATTTTTGAATTCCTTATGACTTGTGTACTTTAAAATTATATGTTGAATCATATTTCCAAGCCGAAGCTTTCTGATACATACCTCATGCCATTATGTCCTGTGAATATTGATAAAGATTGGCCAATGAGTCATTAGATTTACCAGTTTCGACCTTTGACTGTTTAAAGGCATGAAAACTATGGAAGGCAAATATTTAGTTACGTTCTGATTTGTAAACTCTAAGAGACAGTAGTGGTGGAAATACCTTCGTTTCACTGGTGATACACTTATTTATAAATTAGCAAAATCTGGTGCCCCCTTTCAAAGCGATAGATTCTCCTTTTGGAGATTCCTCACTCGTTTAAAGTCACAAAATTCGCAAAGCATTAACTCGGGTGCGCAAGTTCCAGGATGGTGACCCCAGGTACAGGGGTCTTAACGGGTGCTTAACGGAAGCCTGGGTTTTGTGCTGTTTGGATGGCATGGTAAGTGGCCGCATCTCGATACTGAACTCTGCACAGATTGCGTGGGATGCCCGTCCTTCCATCAGTTCGTGGGAAATGATGACACGAAAATCCAAAATCACTTGCAAGCGGAGATCTGACGGAAAGGATTTTGTTCCAACTTCAGATCACTGTGGAGGATGCTTTTTAAACGGGAGGACATTTAAAGCGCAGTCTTTCTCCTGGTGACTGTTTTGTTCGGTACGATGCGAATATTCCTCCTTCGGTCCTGGCGAGGTAGTTGGAACTTCACGGTGACAATATGTAACGTCTTATTTGTTGTCATGGAAGCATCGCAGCATCACAAAATCCTTTCCACAAAACAATGAAAGCTGCAGAGAGGCACGCCAGGTCCTCATCTTCAGGAGAAAACAGTGGGTTTCTGAAACAGGAGTCACAAAGTTTCTTTCCAGAGGACTTCTCACTTTTCTTAAAATTTCCTTTTCGATTCCGTTGGCACACCCACTTTTTTTTTCTTTTCCGAGACGCTTAGATTTTTAAGTTCCTTGTTACTTGCTTCCAGAGGCTTACCTTTTCAAGGGTGGGATTCCGTATCAGGAGTACAAAGTCTGCTATTTCAGATACTGGTGTGAACGTCATCCATTTTGCTAACGGCCTCCGTGCTCGCAGACTAGTCTAATTGCATTGTTTTGACACGAAGGGATGGAGTCAACTTTCTTTCACTGGGGTCGGCAGCGCCCTTGCTCGGTGCACGTCTGGCAGGTAGCCCGCTGCAGTCATTTTCCCCACTGCCAGGCGTTACCATGCTACTTCTCAAGGGCAGATTTGGCCTTTCTTAAGCCTCAGCTCCTCAAAGACAAAATTAAGTTTTTTCCTGAACTGGTCACGTTTCACCTTACTCACCTTCCAAGCGTTTTCTTGAAAATCCCTACTTCCTAGAGTCTGTCAGGCCGAACACTGTCACGTTGTAGAAAAACCGAGAGGAAGGGGCCCGTGGGAAAGCAGGTGTGTGCCCCGCAGGTAGGTGCCTGTGTGCAGGTGGCGTTAGCGTGGTGGCAAGACGCTGTCTTGTTATGGTCTCAGCAGGAGGAACAGGAGGAGGGCTGAGGCTCGGACAGAGGGCAGGCCCGGCAGAGGGAGGGGTGCCTGGAGATTGCGTTGCACGTGACGACTGGACTCGTGTCTCCACTGGGATTCTTAAACGCGCTGGTCATTCTGTCACTGGTAGGAGGAGGGAATGAACGGATGGGTCCACCTGAAGGAGGCAGAGCCCCCGAGAGAGGCTGTAAAGTCAGCAGCGGGCCACCGGGCCATGCAGCCGCTGTCGACGTGCAACAAGTGTGGCCCACGGGTCAGGGACGGATGTAGCGAGCGTCGCGCGTGAGGAGGGGACGCAACTGAAATAAGTCTTCGGGAGCGAGAAAGGAGGAAGAATGGCGTGGGACGTTGAGTGGGCCATCCTGAACTGGTAGATGGAGAGAGCCTGTTACAACCATCAGAGATGGGTCATGGATCTCATTTGGAAAGAAAGAAATTGCCCGAAGAGAACTGGAGCGTGGCCTTTCTAGGGTTAAAGATCCTTAAGCGTTAGAGAGAATGTATAAAAGAAAATTTCTTTCTGAAATAATTTATGGAAATGCTGTGCTCCCTTTGAAGGCTCCATGTCACTGCGTGGCACTACGCAATGTTCTCTTTCTTCACCTGTCAGGCAAAGACCACCTCGAAGAGTCTCACCGCTGATTACTAGTTAATTGTCATTAATAAGTGACAACTGACATTATGGGGGCTTAATGCAGAGAGAACAGAAAAGAGCCACAGATATTCTAATGAGCTGACTCCTACGTGCCCTCTATTGTTGTCGAAAATGAGGAGCTGTCGTCATTGTTCGGGAGATGGGCTTCAATTGCTCTGGAAAATATTCTCTTTTAATTTCTTTATGCATAGATAATTCCTGGAACTCTGTATTTCTCTCTCCCCCACCCCCCTCACACACACACACACACACACACACACACACACATGCACGCACACTCTCTCACTTTCTCCTACAAGCATGCCCCAAACTCCCAACTTACGAGGTACCATCACTTACTCCCAGGCAGGGAAGTGGTGCGCTCTAAAATGGCTTATTTTTATAGACCAGATAGAAAAGAAAGGCAGTTTAATGTCATAGTTTTAGTTGACTTGGATGGGGAAGAGGTGGAGAGGGCCGGAGCTGAGAGATGAAGGAAGGAGCCTGGGGGTGGGGGGGTTGATTTCACAGGGAAAGGTCCTCCAGACACAGCGGACAGATGAAGGGATGGTCAAGAACATAGGAGCACAGGTGACAGCCAATCTACCTGAGAGAAACCTTATCCTTCCCAGCCCTTAGACCTTAAAAAGAAAGTCAACAAACAAACAAAAATCCCCACAGAATCTTCCAGAAGAGAAGCCAAAGATGAGGGAAAATGATTCAGTAGGTATTGAATTGAGCTGTGTCAGTTGCCATTTGTTTTTGGCAAACTTTACCCAAGCGGAATTTGCTTGTAAAACTCCTTAATCATCAGGACACCTTGGCAGGGACTTGGGTTTCTCTCTTGCACGTGTGTGTGCATGCATGTGCACGCATCAATGCCACCGTGTACTTTGAGGTTTAAAGTAAAAGACAAAGTACAAAACATACAGCGAAACAATTGCTGTGTTAACTCGAGCCACCTTGCCGTATTCTCTGTCCGGCTGTGGGCAGAGGGCGAGGCGTTAGAATTGCCTGTTGCATTCAGTCTCGGCTCTAATACTGAAGATTTCCAAACAGGGTGGTGTGGAATGTTCTAGGGGGAAACTCAGGCTGAAGCCAATGTTCAAACAAGATATGTTGTTTTTCAAGTGCCAACACCTCCCAACAACAATTTTGCGTGCTATCAGATCATTTCCCACCATGCCGTGCCACCTTCTATCAAGTCTTATCACACAAATGCAGTTTCAAGCTTGATATTTGATGGTGTACTGGTAAAGAGAAACATCCCGTCTTGCTCCTTAAATGCTGCTGGGCCAGTGACCCCTTTATGCGATGGTAAAACCCTCCGCCTGTGTTTAGTTCGGCTCCGCGATGGGTTTTGGAAAAGTGGCAGGGCTTTGGGTCGCAGTGGCCAGTGGGATCTGGCTTTCTCCATGTCAGCACCGACCTGGGGATCCACGTGATCCTAACAGGCTGGAAAGAGATGGCAAGAGATGACCACCCTTGCGTTCGAAAGAGCTCATCGGCAGTCACGTCGCGCTGTCGGCGCATGTTGTGATTTCAATAAAAACATTTCATTCCTGTGCACGTGCGCTGCTGGGGGACCACATCCGGAGCATTCATGCTTGTGTCCTTGAGATTTCGGACCTAAGTCCTCAGCTTTGCACTTAGATTTGGTTTGCGTTATTTGGAAATGCTGGAGATTGGTCCCAGCTTGGTATCATCCATCTGCAACTGTGATCTGCATGACGCCAATATCCTCACCCAAGTTTTGCACAAAAACGTGGAAACGGGCATAATGAGCTTGTTCCAGGCTCTGCACGGCTGGCCCTGCTGGACTCTGATGCATCTCTACTCAGGACTTTTTCTGGCATTGTGCTCTTGTGGAGCGAGCACAAGATTTAGAGCCTGAATATCAGACTACTTCACAAAACTGTGTTTCTTTATCATCAGAATTATAAGAACACACGGACTCTGCCCCATTCTGTGCCCGGCACACGGAAGGAGCCTCGTAACCTGTAGATATTATCACGATTGTCATTAGACCCGCTAGATTCATTACAGGGATACCTTGCAGCTCGTTGCTCTCTTGCCCACAAAAAAAATCATGGAAGATACGGTGGCAGACAGGCGAGCGCACTGATAGGTTGGTGAGAGCAGTCACGTACTTGAGTGGGAAACGTACAACATTGGCTGCCTCGTGGGGTCCAGTGATGTGGGGTGTCACAGCCCCAAGGTGACCCTCCTCCATCACCACCAAACTTCAGCTCGGTATCTAAATGTAAACCTTGGTAAAATCCGAGCTGGGGAAAGAGGAAGGGGTCTGGGCAAGGAGATGAGTTGTAGAAGGCGTGGTTTTGTTGTTGAAGGTAGAACCGCATAGATGCGTGGTTGGAATCCAGCACCGCGTCTCCTTCCAAGGGGCAGGCGCACAGGGGTTACTGGGGCAGTGAACAGTGTTTCTCTCTATAGGGTTCTGACCAGGGACTTCACTGGGCTTCCCAGGTGGACTAGGTTAGAATGTGTGGTCCAGGAGGAGATGTCTGTGACCGTAAGAGTAGCAGGTGGAAACGCCCTACCTCTACAATGAGCCCCAGTGGGGTTCCTGCTTGGCTTCCTGGGGGCTGAAGCCCTTTAGAGAATAGCTATTCCACAGGAGACCAGGAGCCAAGGTCTCTTTGCTCTAATCCAGAGAAGGCACGCCGAAACCCCATTGTTATATGGTGCCCTGGCCTAAATCCAAACTCCTCTTCTTCAGCTGGAGTAAGGGTGAGGGAGAGAAAGCCTATGGTTCCCCTTGAGTTAGAAGGCGGAGCCAGCAGGTGGCGGGGTGATCGCCATCAGGGAAGATTTACTGCTTCCTTCTGCTGAGTTGGATCAAAAGGACTTCAGTAGGCCCCGTGATCTGGATGATTGAGACATTTGGTCAAATTCTGGACTGCTCTGATGCTTTTACTTTTATCTGGCGATGCTCAGTTTATGTTCCAGAAACAGCCTTCAGTTATTCAGTTTTAATATCTTCTTTCAGACCCATTGCTGATTTCAATTCACCTTTATCACTTTGTCAGTTCTCCGCACTTAGGAATTTTCGGCTGCACTTACCTGGGCTTCTTACCTTTGGTCTTGATTTAATTCATCATTCTTTCCGTTAACTCCACTAGCTTCATCAACGGGGTCCTACGGGGTCCTCACAACGTCCCTGGGTGTCAGGTGAGGGAATAGGGCTCAGTATCACTTACAGCCTCTTCTCTGCCTTCACGTAGCTTCTAGCAGACTTATCTATGTTCAGTTCCGGTTTCCCAGAAGCACAGACACAGTTTCCTTTCAAAAAGTCTCACTCATTCATACCCTCATTCGTCAGACCAACATTTACTCCCAGGCGTGTGGTATTTTGGTAAACGTGCAATGGAAACATGAATAAGGCTTTCACAGGTTAGATTATGAGTTAGAGTGGAGACAAACGGGCCGGTTAAAGACCAGAGCAACCACCCAAAGAGCTAGGAGAACATGTGTGACTTTCTGAGCGTCGGGAGTTCTTCAAAGAGGCGGTTGTCACATATTTTGGTTATGATGTTTCCATTAAAATGAGTATATAGTGAGTTCATTGCAAAAGCAACTTTAATATCAACACTTTGTGACACGAACTTCACGGTCCGGGTGGTACCTACAATCACATCAGGTGACGGGTGCTGTGTGCGAGCTGGCTCCCACACAGGTGCCATTGTTTTATTTTTTTATGTTTATTTATTTACTGAGAGAGAGAGAGAGAGAGAGAGGGAAGACCAGCAGGGGAGGGGCACAGAGAAGAGAGACAGAATTCCAAGCAGGCTCCTCACCATGAGAGCAGAGCCCGATGCGGGGATGCGGGGCTCGAACTCACGAACGGTGAAATCGTGACCTCAGCCGAGATCAAGAGTCAGAGGACTGGGGCACCTGGGTGGATCAGTTGGTTAAACGTCTGCCTTCGTCTCAGGCCATGATTTCATGGTTCGTGGGTCGGAGCCTGGCGTCAGGGTCTATGCTGACAGCTCGGAGCCTGGAGCCTGCTTCGGATTCTGCCTCTCTCTCTCTCTCTCTTTCTCTCTCTCAAAAATAAATAAACATTAAATAAAAAAGAGACGCTTAACTGACTGCACCACCCAGGTGCCCCATGGGTGCCATTATTTTCAATAGCACAGAAGTGAGTTTGAACTCTGCGTGACTCCTGCTCACAGAGGAGGGAAGAGCCCCTTCCTTCCCCCTGTTTCTTCATTTTTCTGTTGTGGAACAAGTCACTGCAAACTTAGTGGCTATAAACAACCCTACTTATGTATCTCAGCTTCTGTACATGGGACATCTGGATCTTCTGTTCATGGTCTCAATGGGCTGAAATCCGGGTGTTGGCTGGGGTCTCATCTGAAGATCGGGCTTCTCTTCTAAACTCTGAAGCCTGGCGAAACCTAGTCCCTTGCATTGTGAGACCGGTACACTCAGCAGCGAAAGACCACCCAGAGTCCCTGCCACGTGGTCCCCTCCACAACATAGCAATTTGCTTCTTTAAGGTGAGTGGGGGAGTATCTTTATTGCTTTGAGACTCTTTTTGGAGTTCATCCTGCTTAGATCAGGCCCACCATGGATCACTTTTCTTTTGTTTAACTCAAAGTCATCTGAGTAGGAACCTTAATCACGTCTCAGATCCCTTCCCCTTGGCACATAAGGTAGCCTAATCATGACAGTGACAGCCCATCCCAGTCTCACGTTCTGCCCACACTCCAGGGGAAGGGATCATACCCGACGTGCACACGGGTTAAGAAGGGGGATGCTAGGGTCATCAGAGCATATTGCCTTCCTTGTCACTTGCGTGCCTGAGGTCACGTTCCTCGGTACAGAAGATCAAGTCACACGATGCCTGCTGACCGTCTGGCCTCCCGCCTTGCTGTGCTGACACCCCTCTGCGGTCCCTTCTCTGTGCTCCAGCCACATGGCCCAATTTTGTTTTAAATATGTTCCGTTGTCTCCACTGCCTGAGGCTCCTTCTCCTCCCCTCTTCTGAGAACCCTCACGTCTCAGCTTCACGTGGCTTTCTCTGGAAAGCCTCCCGAAATTCTCTGCCCTGCCCATCAGCCGCTCTCGCTCTGGGCACCTGGGTGACTCCGTCCTCTGTCCCAGCATCGTCATTGCGTGTTCCTGTGTCACCGGCAATGATCTTTGCTGAAACCGCGATCTATGGGGACCCGGGTTACCACTCTGCAGGGGCTGGCGCAGGGCCAAGAAGTTAGGGGAGCAGTTCAGCGTTGGGTGT